>NW_008581157.1:36289-85213 GCF_000691845.1 Merops nubicus | reverse complement strand
TCTTCCTTCTTACCCTTTTGGAAAATTAAGATCAAATCTTAGTGTAAGATCTTCTGGTTTAAGACTATATAAGCAGAAGCATCCTCAGCTTTATATATTGGTGGGGTAGGGCAATATAAACATCCAAATACTGATTCTCGTTCTCTGCAGTACTGGAGTACATCAGAATTTAGCTGTGTTGAAGCAACAGGAACAACAACAACAAAAAAATAGCCTGTAAAAATAACCTGAGTAAGACAAAAAGCCCTGGGTAATTCTCAGCTGTGTAGTCTCAGGGTGGCCATATAGGTTAATGAAAAGAAAGAGCTCCATACCAAATGCCACCAACTTCTTGCCAATACGGCATGAGGTGAAAATATGACACTATCGTTAGATAAGATTTTAAGTAACTTGAGTACCTCAACAATTCCATTAGCCATGAAAAACAGATTCCATAAAGAGCAGCAAAACTCCACTAGTCAATCTCAATGTTGAAAAGAAAGATTCTTTCCTTTAGATATGAAGTCTCAGCAGAGAGAAGAGTCTGGCTCCACTGAGAACACCTGAAGGGCTGCCATTGCCCACATTGATTCTGCATTGTTAATCAGGTGTCAATCAGCTGGACTTTGTTAGCTGCAGAGATAGATAGATATGCACATATACCTTCTCTTTTAGGGTTGTTGGCATTTGGCTGGAAGTTGTTGCTTGGTTGAAAGGCTGACTGAGCTGTTAATTTGTTTTTTAACTTTGAGCATTTGATGACATACCCAAGGGAGAGTACTCAGGCACGTTATCGGGTTAAGGATTTACTGGAAAGACAGGGGAGTGAAGCATCCCATCCAGAGGCTTCACTCCCTAGCACCATCCAGAATAACGTCCTCGCACCCATAAAGTACTTAATGTGGCCGTGTAGTGGCACAGCCCCTGCCCTACATTCTTCTAATTGTAAAGACAGTAAACTAATTAATTCACAGAAGTCTACTTTAAAATGCTAACGATATAAAGCACTAAAGAGACCCTGTGCGTCTATGATTATCTAGTGAAGTTCTGGTAGGTTGGAGCTAATTGCAAGAGCCAGTGAGGCTGGTGAGAAGCTCCATCTTTCCAGCACCTAAGCAGAGCAGGCCAGTGTGGAGCTGGGAAGCAGGAGGGAGCTGGAAAGGGAGCTGTTGAGTCATCCTTAGCAGTGAGTGTTTCTGTGGGCACTGCTACACACTTGCATCACTGGTGATGGAACACATGCATGGGGAGCAAACAGACCCTGTCTCTACCTACAAAAGGTTGTAAGTGTCAGGCACAAACTTTTCCACTACTTAAGCTGATGGGGATGCCAGCTCCAGTGAAAAACACAAACACATAGGCAGAAAAAAATCATTACCCTACTCTAAACTTGGCAGAGCCCAGCTATTAACTTTTACATGAGCTAACAAAAAAAACATCCTAACATTACCGTCACAGAAATGCAGTGCGCGCACAGAAGTAACTTCAATATGTTTCATTTGGATTCAAGTTACTTGGATAAAACTGTGCATAAAAGCCATTGCAAAATCCAAAACCAAAAGCTTTCCTTTCAGCCAAACTCACAGCAATGAATATACAGTGAAAGCAGCTTTTCAAAATGCCACCTAGCCCTTTCAGAGAATCAAACTTTTTCATAAATAAAAATTAAAATCACTTCCAAATTACACCCTTTCCAGTATTTCCAGCTGATCCACACACCCCCCACAGTAAAACCTAAAGATAATCTATTTCTCATGTGTCAGAGAATGAGTTACTTTTCCTAAAGACTACGAGCAACATATTTTTCCTAAATACAAGTGAATAAAAACTGTTTGAGAACATAAGCCATTAACAGAAAACATATGCAGGCTTCAAAATTATAGACTGAATTTATCTTTAAAATGAACACAAGATACTGTTCTGCAGTTACAGGTTCCCACTAAAGATCTTGCTGTTTATTGCCATGATGTTCTCCGTGGTACCTACACTGCACTCAGAGGTGCAAGGTGCTGCACTGTCCGTGCTGCCTCTTGGACTTGATTCTGATATTTTATACACATATGTGTTTAATACCAAACACAAGGCACATGGCAGCCAGAGGGACTTTGAGCAGACACTAAGGTCCTTGTGCTGAACTGGGGCTGTGGGTTGTTCACGCTCTTGCCCACAAAGTCAATGTGGCCACTCACACGTGTAATTTTATTTAAATATGTAGCAATTGTGCTGAATCAGTGCCTCACCGAAACTGCTGGCAAGAGCCCAGGACATCTCCTCTGAGAACGAGAAGTCAGGACTTGGTGGTTTAATAAGCAGGGCAGGTTGGCACCCTTTGCAGGCACTACCTGATATGCAGCAAGAACACTGTGCATTCCCAAAATATTTCAGGGCATTATTTTTTCTCGGGAACAGTCACAAAAAAAGTGAGACTTCCCAACTTTCCACTCACAGCTTCTCTTATCTTATGATTCAAGTGTTTGTAAAAACTGATGGGCAGCACCTTTGTGGAGCCCTTCAAGTGAAGCTGTGAAAGGCTACGTCCTGAGGAAGCCTGGGGAGACGTGCTGAAGGAGGCATCCAGATTGCTACCTGTTTGTGAAGGCAACAAAACATGTTTGTACAATGACATATTTGCAACAGCCAGTGTTGTTTGGAATATTGGTCTTACTAAAACTTTGCCCTTCCCAGGCCTTCTCCTTGGATCACCAGGAAGGAGGATGGAAGAATCAGGTCCCATTTGCCAGCATCACCAACAGGTAATGTTGGGAGCAGGGCAAGGCAATGACCTCAGCTCTATTTATGCCCCTGGTACAAATGTCTGGCCAGCTCAGGCCCTCAGCTCTTCATACTTCTTCTGTTAATCATTTGGCATCTTTCAAAGTGCTGTCTGGAAGGTGTTTACTTCTGTGCAACCCTAGAAAAACAGAGCTAGGCAGAATAATCTTTTCATTGGAGACCTTCATTTTTCTACATTTTGTTTTGGTCACAAGAGAAACTAAAATACAGAACATTTTTTTTTCAGAATGCAAAGTTCCAGAATCTCTATCTGGAATTAAGTATAACACACTTCTATATTTTCAAGAAAAAAAATAATTTTGTTTCAAAATATTATCACTTTACACACCCTTCTCTAACAGCAAAGCATCATTTTTAAAATAGTGTTTTTAAAACAAATAGAAGAAAGTTGCATAAAATGTAGGGGTTTCTGCAGAAAAAGAGATTTTCATCAGTCTGAAACTTCATTGATTAAAAAAAAAAGCACTGAAAGACTTTAGTCCCATTCTAATAAAGGCAATGAAGTGTACATGTTTGATAACATAAACAGACTTCAAGTCCAGAGAAGAATTATAATAAAAAAGAATAATTACACATTCTTACACATATAAACATATTTGCTTTTTTAAATTAACAGCTGGCAACCAACTACAACCAGAACCAAAAGAGTTTGGTAGCCTAACTATCAGATAAGATTTTAAGACTCCTTGGCATGAGTGTATTACATTCACTGTATGTTTTCAGAAGAGTCATTGGACTGAGGAAAAACTAAGTACTACCCCTCCAACTGCAGGGATGGACCTTGCAGCTCCTTGCTGAAGGTGATGTGGCCACATCCTCCACCTGCTGAAACAGCCTAACGGTTATGAGTCGTAATAAGCTGCTCTCCTTTGCATAATATCAATGCAAATCAGTGTTAACATCTGACATGTTTCATTGTGCTGCTCCTGCAGTTTGAGTTAACAGATATAGATGTTAGAGGGAGGCACTGCAATCCCAAACTTACTAAAGCCAACAGGAATTTTGCCACTGACTTCAAAGCTAAGGTCTCTATCAATAAATTTTAAGGATTTATGAGCAAAAAACTTAATGACTTTCAAGGGAAACAATGTTCTTTTGAAACCTTCATCTTTCCTTAGAATATACATTATTAAAATCTTATCACCTTCAGTACAAAGGATGGTAGGTACCAACTTCAGCACACGGGTAGCAAAAAGGAAAAGTTTTTCGTTTTGTGCCGTGTATCAGTGTGTTCCTATACTCCCCTAGCTACTGATATACAGGGGATTTTTCTTCCTTCAAACTGTGACAATAAAATGATTACCCCTCCACAGTTTAGCATAATGGTTCAAAAATGCTCATGGCATATTGCAGAGTTAAAGTGGAAATTATTAGGTAGCTCTTCTTTGTTATAATAATGATCACTCCACAAATAAAAGCTCTTCTCCCAAAGGTACTGCAAGGCACAAAATGCTAATTCTGAAGATTATGTGTGCACTTTTATTAAATATTACTATGCCCTGTCTGTTTGAGGGCTTCACTGCTCTGATTGTTTTATGAGTGCCATGTTAATGTCAGCCCCATCTTGCTAGCAGCAGGCACACGTTTTAGCTTTTGTATGAGAGTTGATCAAAGGCCACGTGCTGAGGGAATTGCTGAGAAAACACGGACAAGCGATAAAAATCTAACAGATTAATTGGTTTAAATTTCATTTCAGGGCATTGAACTTTGGCTCAGGACACTAGTACTACACTACCAGTCAGGGCGTAATTACCACATTTCCAATTTGCCTCTGAACAATGCTTGGAAGGGAGAATAATAACAGTAATAATAATAATAATAATAATAACAACGCATCAACAGCAATAACATCTCCTCGTAGCTTCTTCTGCATGTTTAACAACTAACTTTGTGTGCAGACAATTACACTAGGAAATTTCTCTTCCCCACATCATCATCCATCTGCCTCCTGAGCATTTCTATCTGCCTCAAATAGCACCTGAAGACAGAAGAACTAGCAGACGCCCTCAGGGATGTCGAACATCTAAATTTACAGAATCAATGAGCTACTGAATAAAGTCCCTCACAAACACCCACTGGACATCTCATATTCTTAATTAGGGACCTGCATTTATAAACAAGAGACAGCATTTAACCCTCCAAAAGAAATTATCTATTCCATTGATACAAAACAGAGGCCAGAGGAAAAAAAACATATTTACTACCAAGTTTATGGGTGGCCTTGGAATAAGGGTTAATTGAGCTTAGAGGTAAATGTTCACTGAGGTGAATTAGTGGGATGCACAGCTATCAGCAGGGCTCTGGGACTGCTCTTATTTAGCTCCTGAAATGTATTTGCTCTATGATTAATATCCAGTTTGTGCTGGTGACTGTAAGAATGACCTCGCCTGCAGTTTTTATCATGAAGTGTGGTTTCATCCCCCATTATTCCATAGATGAGGCTCTGACAACAGTTGCTGTATCACAACAGGAGCTTAAATGATGAAGTACGTGCTTTTATTTTTCTTCTCTTTAAGAGTATTGTGACACGCAAGGAGAGTTGCACAAAGGCAGTTAACACTGGGAACTCAGAGGAACAGGGAATCCTCTCATCTTAGAAGAAGTACTGAAAATATCTGGAGCTTAATTTAATTTTCCTTCCCCTCCCCCCCCCCAGGTAAAACCTAATTCCAGGCTAAATATAAAAGTGAGCCACAGATTAACCCACAGTTTATGGATCTGCTCCTGCATCTTGCTAAATCCTTTTACCAAACTACTGATTTTCAGAATACCAAGACAAATCAGTTTTAAGCACTCAAAACCATGACTTACAAAAGCTGTGATTCAATAAACCACTTAAGTAAGTGCTTAAAAACCCATCCAAAGAAGCTGCAGAACTTTTTAAGATAGTTGGGCAGTGCTCTGTTCAAAGCTGCCAAGAGCTATGTAATGTATATGGAACTGGGGTTCCCATTTCAGAAACCACTTACGTCGCATGTAGACCACCTTGTGCAGCACAGAGCTCATCCAGCCTGACAGGAGCACTAGCAGCAGCAGAGCCAACAGACTCATGCCAATATGCTGATTTCAGGAACTGAGCTCTGCTCTGTCTACTCAGTGCTGCAGAGTCAAATGCAGCAGTGACTCAGTGCTAAGTCTGGGGTTTCTACAGCAGTTTCGTATCATCTGGTGCAGATCTTCCCTTAGGTACTTCATAGCTATCGAAATCATGTAGGGTTTCACCTTAAAAGGGGAGAAAGCCATTATTTTTTCCCTTCTCAAATTATAGACTTACATGAGTGTTATACAAGGGAAGAGGGTTATTCCACTCATCATTGTTTATTGTGGATTTTCCATGTTAAGCAAGTTAACAGATAGATTTTTACATGGGGTGAGTGTTTTGGGTTTTTTTGGTTTTTTTTTTCAGAACTGAAAATTACCATTTTTCCAAAATTCTCCAGTTTGAGAGAATAAACGAAATATTGTGGGCAGTTTGGAGTTGGGCTGTTTTGTTTCTTTCTTTGTTTTGGTTTTGTTTTGTTTTCCCAAAATAATACTCTTATTTCTGAGAAGCAGGTATTGTCATTGTTTGCTCACCTACTTTGAACAGGTTGAAAGGGTGAACCCTAAAGAGTTTGTGACCATGCAACAGTACCATGCCAGCCTAGTGCATGGAGCCATTGCAGGAGTTGTATCCAGCACCAGCAACTCAAAACAACTGAAGTTTATCAAACCAGCCTGGATGGGAAAAGTCCACAGGATCAGCACAGCTTCAGGGAAAGGGAATGTGGCAGAGTTTTTACATATTGTACTGGAGCATTAAATCTTCACTCTTAAGCTAAACAATGCGCTTGCTGTTTATCTTAGTAAAGTGATGATCTTCCTGCTTTCCTTTTTCATATCGCAGCCTGCTCTCTCCTATTCTCTCCTGACAATAAGCAGCTGCTGTGCAGGAAACAGGGCAACAGAGGTTTCCCTCTCAAGGAGATAACTCACACAGCTTTATGCAACACAGGCACAGGGATGTGATGCCCCGCTCCCCCTTCCCAGCTCTCGCCTTTGTAGCATCTTGATATTTGGGATTTACCATTTCCAAGCTTTAAAGATTATGACACCCTGCCAAAAATGGCAACCTCCTCCTGGTTCTTCATGACGTCTGCACTGGGTGAAATCACCGAACGAAAAATATGTGCACTGTGCAATCCCTCCAGGATGGGGGAAGGGAGGGAAGGATGTCTTTGTTTCTGTTTTCAAGTAGTAAAATTAAAGGTATTGGCTGTGATTTTATGCCTAACATTTCAGCTGCTCGGTTCCCATTAATAGGAATTGAAAATGTAAATTACTTGGGATAATATTCCACCTACAATCAATACTTAAGCCACTGTTTCTCTTGATCCTTGCTGAAGCCTCAGCTAGCAAAGTTACGTTGCATGGAGTCCTCTGTGTTTCTCTTTCCTTAATGATTTCCAAACCTCTCAGCTGTTGATCACTGCCGGAAAAATGATTGCATGGAAAAAGGAGGCAATCCTGAATAATGAGAAATGTGTTACAATGAAATCTGCTGTGCATTTTCCTTAAAACATTCCCATGGAAATAATAGTCTAGCTATCCCTATATGATTGTATGAAATGCATTTTCATTCATTCTTTTAAATCCTTTCACATCATAGAGGAAATTATGTGTGTGTGTTTTTTTTTTTTCCCCCCAGATTTTTACTTCAAGAGGTACCTCCTGCTTTTCACAAATCAATAAAACAGTAAGAATTCTTAACATCTTACTACAAGTTGGTGAAACTTGACCTCCAGAAGAGAGCTCTGTCATGTTTGTTTGGCAAATAATAAATTCCCCAAGAAATATACAATATTGCAAAAACACTGAAAAATTTGGTTAAATTCAATATAGAGGCTCAGCCAAAACATGGACATATATATAAAAAAATAATACATATATTATTGAGAAAATATATGCACTCTTTCTATACAAATATACATATGAATTTCAAGAAGCCTAACAATTTTATTATGAATTTTTTGATGGAGTTCAGATTTTATTTAATCAGATTTTAAGCTGTAAGTTTTGCATTCATTATTTTTGCCCCGAAGTTGGAAGATTTTCATTTTGAGTCATCCATGAAAAAAACCCCAGACAACTATTATGGGTGATTCTGGCTGAATATTGCCCTCTGCCTAAACCAGTGCAGCTACTCGGCAGCAGCACCGGCGTGGGCTGTGCAGCCTTGGGCAGCTTGGTTGCACAGGGGCTATACACACACTGGGTCAGCGGAAGAAACAGCACATGCAAGAATCTCACATACAGCCTACCAAATATTTGCAGTGCTTCCAGCTCCACAACTGGGGAGAAGTTTGCTCATACCCCAGCACCAAACCAGTGACAGCTGCAGCGTGCTCTCATCCCTAAGGGATACACAAACACATTTTGACCCCAAGCAATACAAATGCTTTACTATGAGCCTCCAAATTACTGCACCTTAATTTCTTCATTCCTTCCCCCATCCCATGGGGTCACTTGCAAAGGCACAGGGACAGCTTTCCTAAAAGACAGGAAGCCCAAGGCATGCAGGGGACTAAGGTATGATATACATATGGGTTCGCAATGCTTTATCTAAATGTTGACTTCACAAGCTTTTTTAGTAGAACATGGAAAAAATCCCACATGCCTCTCCCGTTTCAATGGTTTCCTACTGATTTAACTTCTGCTGATGAAGTTACAGAGCCCAGCTAAGCCAACATGACTATTTTAAAAACAATAAGCATGTCCAGAAAGGAGACTTCATCTGTTTAAGTGCACTAAAGTTTAAAAATAGTTGCACTGATGCAATTTCTGGGTCAGGATGAAGGCAACATTGTGAATGGAAGCCCAAAATACGTATTATAAATCAGCCCTAAAAGTCTGTCAAAACAAACATCGTTGCATAGCTCACATACCCCAAAACCTACTGAAGTTAACTGACTGGTCCTTCAGTGCTGCTAACTAAGGTCCTGAAGCAGCAGAACATTTTATAAGGTGGGACCAATCATTTGCTTAATGTTAACCCTGTGGTTTACTGTTTTGCCGAAATACAACCTAACAGTGGGCAGGTGAGCACTATTTCTAAATTCATGTTTTGTTTCACCATCAGCCTCGTCTCGTTTTCACTTTTTTTTTTATTTTCCATCTGTACCTTAACAAAATGGTAAATCTCTCACAGCTAATCTTCCTAGAGTTAGAACACTGGACTAGAGAAAAGCTCCTAAGCCACAGCATCCCGTCCCTGCAAGCTGCAAAAAGCTAAGCAGCCTGAGCACAACAGCAGCGAGTCTTGATGTTCAGATGTACATTGATATGTTACGGCCATACTGGCAAGGTTTAGCTGATGGTACACAGAAACGATTCTAGATGAAACAGAGTTCAGTCTAAATCTCAGTTCTTGCTCTTTCAGACTCAATATTAGTATAATTAAACTTTCATGATAACTTTCACTGTCACAAAGGAAAAAACAGAACTCCACTTCCCAAAAATAAGTTAAAACCCCCACTATATTATACAGCGCAACAATCAGAAGTTCACCTGAGATTGATTCTACAGGAAAGAATTTATTTCATCCTGATAAAAAAAAGAGCCCCAACTAAAATTAATTTTTAGCTGAAGTCTCTTTGTTCAGCAGAATTGAGAAAGTCTGCCCACAACAGAGAGCTCACAGTAATCGTCTTTCAGAAACAGAACAACCCGCATAGAAACACAAAGCAGTTGTGGCAGGGATGGGGAGTGCCTGTAATCCAGTTTCTTCAAGGGAAATTCAAGTACCCTAAGAGTTCTTATTCCTCATCTGATTTCTCTCACAAATGACAGGCTGCACTCTAATGCAATTTTCTGGAGTCTCAGAATCATAAAGTCAAATATGAACAAGTCTAGTGGAAAATCTGTGACGCTAATCTTGGCCTACGCTGTATTTTTAACAGGCACTGAATTTGTGCACCGGATTATCCAGATGGCCATACAGGAATCATCTTGATAGGATTAAACCTTTGTGCTGAACTCTGCTCCATCTGTTCTCGGAGGTTTGCCTATCACTATTGGAATACGAATGTTCAGCCTAGGTCTAGCACCACAACTGACAGCGCCTCTTTCCCACACACATGCACACTCACATGGGGATGTGCATCCACATATCCTCGAGCACTTGATTAGTAATGTGAGATGAAGTTAGCCTGAAGTTTGCCACTAAAGAAACATATTGGTTTTATTATTTCTTTGAAGAACAAAGTATTCAATATCTAAATTAAAACAAAAAAGCATATTTGTTGTTGTTCTGGGACTTGTTCAATTCATTATGCCATAATGCTGCCATAAATTTATAGATGAAGGCATGACTAAACATAAAGGAACAAGGCTCTTCATCTTTGAAATCTATTAGTGTATGCGAATGTATGACACAATTGCACTTTGAAGATATCATGGTTAAATATTCCAGATTAAAAACCAGCCAAGAACAAAACACATGTGTGCACACAGCGTTGGTAGCTGTAATTTGCAGCTCGATCTAGTCACAGGCCAAGAACAAAAAAGTAATAATCAGTCCCAGTAAAAGAAAAGCTTATTCCCATTAATGTTGCTCTCTGCTTTTATTATCTATTAATGACAGTCTTCTGCATTCATTGTTGCAGCCTGCCAGATGCAGCGAAGATCCATATTCATCACGTGCAAAATTTGTGCTCAGGCTGTCTGTGTGACAGGTTACACAGAGCTGCCAATGGAGAGACCAAGGTCCGATGGACAGCCTCGGGTTTCCAGGCCCTGGGCCAAGGGAAAAGGAGAGAATCTGCCTCTTCTGTAGGAAAAGCATCCCAGTGATGAGAAGGTTTAACTAAATTACTGTCCTTGTCAGACGTACATTACAAACTAATGACTCCCTGGGATGGGAAGGGTGGATAAGAAAAAAAACAATAATAATAATAATAGGGAGGTTTGATTCAGGAATGCAATATAATATGCAGCCCATGTTTGTGATGGCAGCGGGACAGCAATGGAGGCTACATAACCTGAACTGCATTTCAATCAGAAGCCCTGATTGCTTTGCAAAGACTGAGACCCCCTTGTCTCTCCTGTGCAATGTCTTTCAGACTTTCTTCCTCTGTTCATTGTGCTGCTCTGAATGCAGGGTCAAGCACCCCCTCCCAGCCAGTCAGGCTTTACTTGCAAAAACACAAGCATAAAAATATATTTATAGTTCATAGTATCTATCCAGCAATGACACCACATAAAACCAACACGCTGAAAATCTGAGGAGTGAATACTTTGGACTCAAGCCTACAAATGCTTAGAGAAGTTGTTCTTTCAATGTGTCTGATAAAGTCATGCAATGTTTTTGTTTATTTAGGGCCATATTCAGACCGACCACCTACCTACAGCACTGCAGCATGTAAAAATTCAGACTCCAGAGCTCAAGGCAGCTCAGTCACACTGCCTACATTAGGATACTCTTTCCACTCTACAATGAGCAGAGGTGGACAAACACCTCTGGATGCCTGGAGACCCAGGAGTTCCACACTGGCTTCTGAAAGCACCAAGGGACCTTAGCAAGACAATATCATATGTAGGAAGGAGCCAGAAGCAACCCTGTAAAAAAATATTTGGCAGCAGATATTGAACAGGCACCTGACTCAGGGCTTTCTGGCAGACACTTCGGCTCAGGCGCAGGGCTGAATGAGGAGACAGCACTCGCCGTCGCCTTCAGGTCACAATCCCAGGAAAGGGATAGTTTTCATCAAAGGGTCACTAATCAGAGTGGCTTTACCTTCCAGTGTCTCAGAGAGCCAAACCTGGTCAGAAATACTTTTTTCCCCTCTCTTCATCTCCTCAAAGAGCCCAGGAAGTTAAGTGATGCTCTCATCTGAACAGCTTGCAGCAAAGCGCTGTGACCTCAAACCCCAACCCACAAACTAAAGCTGCAGCTGGAAAGAGAAGCAGCGTTGTGGTCAAGCCTGCAAGTCACCCTCGAGTGCTGGCCTTCCTTCTCAGCATGGATCAGGTAACACCAAACCTACGGATCCCATATGCAAGCCCAGGTTTACAGCTAACAGCAATGTGAACTGTCTGTTCGGTCTCCAGCATCAGGGGAGATCTAGCACATCTGCTACCATTTCACAGCCCAAAAGGGACCTCTGGGGGAAACACACTTTGATTTTTCATGGGATGGATACAGAACCTCTGAGAGAGTTGGTGCAAAACCATAATGACATGGTATTAACTAAACGTAATTAATTTTGAATTTCCTTATACTCCCATTGCTAACAAGCACTTCAACAGTAGTACAGTAAAAAGCACCCAATTCCCTGCAGTATTTGGGACCAGATTTTTGGAAGAACTCAGCTAACCAGTGGTTCCGGTAAGCACCTAGTAGGATTTTTAAAATACCTGGCAGATAGGCATAGAAATTCTGTAGCCAGACTTTAGAAAATCTACTTAACACCTACTTGCAGCTTCAAGGCACCTTGGTGCTCTGAGAGTTTAGCTTTAGTTTCAAGAATTTCCAAAAAGATTGCTCTGGGGTACCTATGTTTTTGGGTGACCATCTCATTCACAAAAATGGATCAGAAGTTCAGAAAGTCCTAAACATTCACTTCATGAAGGACAGGATATTGTCAAGAATCTCACAATGGCCCTTGTACCTTTACTAGCAGATCTAAATGTTTGAATTCATTTTAAGAAATAGGTTTTAATTGCTACATTTCAGACAAGACAAACGTTATTCTTGATCTTTTTAATAAACTTTGTAACCCTATTCACTTTGCCCTATGAGGTCATAAACCAGCACTGCTTATATTACAGTCACTTTCATGATACAGATTTGTTTTGTCACAAAGAGAACTCCAAATTCACGGAATAAAGGTGGGACACAGAAAGGACCAGTTGTGACCCACAAAGCTTTCTGGTTATGCTCAGCGAACAGTTTAGGCTAAGATTTTAAAAAACACTTTGTGAAGTCATATTTCTGGATTTAATGAAAGCAGTGCCATGTGCTCCTGAAAATTTGCTATTTTGGATTTGAGCCAAACACAAAGCCTGTCTCCATTGCAATATTAATTATTAGTAGCCTATTTTTGTTCGTTACTACTAACATTAATAATTTTCAGATGGCAGTCCAGATCAGAACAACCACTCCAAACACCCCACCCTGGTGGGTTCCATTTTCTTCATCAGTTTTCTGGTTTATGCTATTAACTCATTTCCTCGGATGTGAAGGAGCTCTGTCAAGTAGTGATTTTGCTGGGGAAACACTTGGCAGGCAAGTGTGAGACTTGGATGCTCACACTGGTCTTTTCTCAGTCCAATGAGATGATGTGAAGCCTGAGATCCAAAAAAATACTGAGTTCATTATTTGTGAAGTTTTCCAATCAGAATATTCTAAACAAAAATATGGCAGAAAATTTTCATCTAATCAAAACTTTAATTCTGAGATTGTTAGCACTCAGTTGATTCATGGCTTTGGACATAAGTTCCATGGGTACTTAAATAGTGGGGTGCCTAGCACAGAATATTTGAAAGTGTCCAGATACCTACGAACTACTGTGAAGACCATTCTTTGATAATCATGACCTCTTATGACATGGCCAAGGAGTTCTTAAAAAAATCACTAGTTCTTGGCCTCCATTTACAAACCACAACTCATAAAATTCTTTTCCTTTGTACTCTACCCAAACCATCAGGGGACTGCAGTGAAAAAAAATGGACTAAAACCTTCTAAAATCTTCTAAAAGGATCTTTTTTTCAACATAACAACAATTAAGATATCCTAGAATAAAAAGGCTGCTAGCGGAATTTGTTCACAAACAATATTAATCATATTACAATAAGATAATTTTTTGTTACTTGCTGGTGCAAACATTTTGGAAGTAGAAAAACACCATCTGGCAAAACCTCGCTGCCATACTCTAATCCCAATGTCATTCTGCTCCCTTATGACGCCACTGTATTAGTGACATCACGGCCAGCAAAGAGAACTGAAATGTAATGAATGCTCATTATCTATGAATATTCATTGCCTATTTGAGTGCTACTGAATGTTCCCTGCATTGGTAGCTGTGAAGTTTTTGACAGACATAGTAGCTAAGGTTTTTCTGCTTGCGTAACTGTACTCCAATTCCTCTGAGGTCTGGAGAGAAACCTCAAACCTTCAGAAAGTGGTTGGGCTAACTCTCCAAATAAGAGTCAACTCTCATGGTGGTTGGAGAATTTCCATTGGAACTTTTCTCCCTTATCTGTCTCCTGTGACAAAACAGGTTTTTTTCCACACAAATCTGTAGGAAATTTTAATGACAGTTTTCCCCACGTTTTCTTCTTTTCGCAATTTTGGGAGCACAGTTCTGAAAGCTCTTCTGGGAAAGTCACAAAATGCACTCTGTCTTCATCCAGGTACTATTTTTCCCTGAATTCATGACATTCTCATAGCCATAGATGGTAAAAACATATCACAGCTCGACATAGTTTAGATATTCTGGGGGGCTGTTTTACTTTTCATTTATTTGAAAAATATAAAGGGTAGATGTTTATGAGTAGAAACTGCCACACCTTATCTTTTTAAAAGCAAGGTTTCTCCCACCTTCCATTGTACCACTTTTTCCTTTTTCAATTAGACTTGATACTAGATCCATGATAAGTGACTGTCAAGCAGAAATCCTTTCTAACTGTGGTAATTAGAGTACCCAAACTTGACTTTTCAGGAGGTATTTCCATGGGCATTATGTAACAGCGATCCTTTTTATTAAAGACTAGAATACTTCAAATGGTATCTCTTAAGTTTCCTGCAACATGGCAGCAGCAGCATTAGTAAATATATATTAAGAAATAATCTTTAAATAATGAAAATACACAAACTCAAACCTCCAACTTCACAAAATACTTACAGCCTAATGGCAGAATTGAAATTCTGGAATCTCCTCACCTAAAGCAACCATTAAAAATCTGCCTTACAGAAAAAAATTTAAATAGTTTTCATTTAGTTTCAGACTAAAAATAAATGATGAAGGATCAAAATTGTTTCAGCCAGATATTCTAAGCTTTAGAATACCTCTCCCTAATAGCTGATTCATGACCCAGAGAAACAGAAAATTTTCTGCTTTCTGTTTGATGCAACTGGCTGTAAGAAGGGCAGCTCCACCCGTCCACTCACCTATCCAAGAGGGAAGCATGGGTCTGGGCCTGCAGACAGCTGCTCTGTTCCAGTGAAGATTTAAAAGAGGTAGCAGCACAATTCTGTGGGGCATAGTTTAGTTAACATAGTTTTGGCAACCTAAATTGCAGAACTGTACGAATCTGAGCTCTGCTGTGTTTTGCTAACCTGATGGATCCTGAGATCCTGAAGGGACCACTTTGATGACACAGCCTGATATCCTGCATAGCGCCCAGCAGAGAACCTCACCCAGCAATTCCTGGATGAGGAATTACTCAAACCCTTAACCTCTCCATGACTTGCTGTGTACATTTTAGGAAGGTGTCACATCCTCGCTTAATGTTTGCAACCTGCAGAGAGTCTGCCACAGTTCTGGCAACTAATTTCAGTGGTCCCCAGAGTTAAAATCTTGTTGAGATCATACTGGAGTCTGTATCTACAAATTTTCTCAAGTGAAGCACCTTAACTTTCTGGCCATGTTTTGTCTCTTCAGAGGGACAAACAACCTAGCACATACTGGAATAATTCCACTCTGGACTGTTCACTTATATTAGAAACACAGAGTAAGACCACAGGGCAGTGAAGAGGTTAATATTATATACTCAGTGAGGTCAAGCTCCAAGAACACATAACAAGCTATTATGTAAAAACTTGCCTGAATTTATGAGTCACTGTATTTATGAAGGAACTGATATGAAAAAGACAAGTTGGCAAAAGTAAAGAAAATTATTTCCAGCTTCAAGTTTGCAATCCTTCAGTATATCAGGCTCACTTACTGTTATTACTATCCACATTGTTCAATGTTCTGAAAGTCACATTTTTTCCCATGTGTATGCATAGAATTGTCCAACAACCCTAGGTATTCTTCTCTCATAGAAAATAAATTAGAAAGCAGACCTAAGTCAGAATAACATACAAGATCCCCTCAAGTACAGTGGTAGAATCCTAATAATTTTTTTTCCAATATTTATCTTCTAAATAATAAATCAAGCCCACTACATTTCTCTATATGGAATGACATGGTGCAGAAAAAGCTTGTGTGTTTATATTTTTCACATAATCACAAAAAACCACCATTCTAAAGTGAAGCACTAAGACACAGCAGGTGCTTTCACTCATAGACAAAACAAATCAAACATTAAAGCTTCTTTGTTTGACCTGGCCAGTTTATGAGTGCAGCAGTTCCTAACTTTGATTAATAATCTGAATCTATACTATCTAAGGGTAAAATGTATCAAGTTTTGAAGACTAACCTTTCTCAACTTGCTAATATTTTTCACTTCAAGTCAGTATTCTGTCTTGTATTAAAAATTACATCAACTAGCATGGACATACGTGACTCCAAAGCATTCAGGGCTGATATGGTTAAAATGGAGCTGATAGGAGCATCCCCTTTGTGATTCTCCACACTGCCAAAAACGTAGCAGTTAATGTTGTGACAAAGCCACTTACAGCACAAGAAGCAGGTCACTAAGTCAAAATTGTTTATAGGTTGGGAAAAACTTCTTTATTAACCTAAATAGAAAATATCTAATCAACTAGTACACAGCCTAGAAATCATTTTTGCTAGCAAATATGAAGATTTAGTGAAAAAAATAATCTGTGAATGTGTCTAGTGTGCTGACTGTGGACTCTCAGATGGCCCAGGATGGGCAGGATTGGTGAGAAAAGCTGTCTAAATGCCCCCCCACTGCTGATGTGAGGATCAACCTGACATACCCAG
The DNA here is from genome assembly GCF_000691845.1 of Merops nubicus. Taxonomy (NCBI): domain Eukaryota; kingdom Metazoa; phylum Chordata; class Aves; order Coraciiformes; family Meropidae; genus Merops; species Merops nubicus. The sequence continues at coordinate 68,570 of NW_008581157.1, read as the reverse complement.
CTGAGGCACAGCAACTACTATTCATTTACTGCAGGAGGTTTTGCACCTACAGACAGCAAACAGCCTGAATCTCTCATTACTATCATCAGCTAAAGCAACATTGTAGAAGCTTGACTGTCTCAGGTACCACAATAGAATGATCAAATAATCCAGCCGTGCACTATCATTCCCAGTATATGACAGCAACTACTAATGGTTTTGCCACATGAATTACCTACTTTAGATACATACACACACAGAGGTATGTGTATTTCATATTAAAATAATGGCAGGACATTGCTTTAGAAATCAGAGTTGCCTCTGTTTCCATCTGCAACTTCTGACATCATGTCTTGTAATTTGTCCCTATTCCTACCCTGCATCTTCCATCTTTTGCTGCTGTTGGGCTGACTCAGAATCAAATCACTGGCAAACCTCACCATCAGCACTATTCTATGGAGGAGGAAGGAAAAGAAAAAGAAACAAAACTGTTCCTTTAAAACCCAAGCATTTAAGCTGCTTGTCAGTCGCCTTCCTGACAAGGCCACTTGAATGTGTTCAGGACTATTTGCATAAACGCTCACAGAGAGTTCAGGGTGGCAGCTAGCGCTAATGGTACATAAAGTAATTTAGTCACTTCTCCTAGGCATCCTGTCAGGGTGATAAGCACCCCCTCTTTGCCTTGTTGCATATTAGATCATTAGATAATAAAGTGTTAGAGCATGCAAACTGACAGGGTCTCAGGGACTATCATTTTTCGAGGGCATTGCATTCTGCCAGCTGGGAAAAATAATAGAGAAACTGATGCTGCAATTGGCTTTATGTTCTTGTAAAAGCGTTCAAAGATTTGGGGGAAAAAAGAATTTTTACTTTGCAGCAATATGAGAGGTTTAACTGGAAACTGCAGACATCTGTAGCAGTGGGCTTCATGCTGGTAAACTTGAGAAGAGTTGTTGCAAACTCTGTCACAATCCCCCTCTTCCACAAGCTACTCACTTAACTTGCACTGGAAAGATGTTGCTTTTAAAAGTGACACCCTGGGATGAAGTACAAGCTGAAATACATTCTACTGGTTGAGGCCTATTGGCTCTTCACTGTACATCTTACTATATGTGTACAATTTAGAAAGGTCAACCACACCAGCCTTCTGGTTTACCATAAATATAAAACAAGTGAGGATCCAACCATTTGTGAATGAAAAAGTGACAATTATTGAAACCCACAGATTACTGTGGCTTACCCTATTTATACCACACAGAGATGTATGAAGTAATTGCCCTCTACCAGCTATTACTTTAGAAAGTTAGATATATTTATTTGAAATACGAGCTTCTTAACGCACTGGTTTCAAGGAGGACGGTGTTTGGATACGAAACCAGAGAGATGAACTACAAAAAGGAACTTTCATTTTACTGTCTGACAAGCGAGTTATAAATAGAGAAGTGTTGGATGTCCCCAGAATAATCCAGGCTACCTGCTAATGGGATGGTAAAACCTGAGTGTGGAGACAGAAGTCTCCTGAGGTGAAGTTTTCTTTACAGCATTTTGGCACTCAAAGTCTCTTTTAGGTGTCACATAAACAGCAACTCCATGTTCAAGAGCAGCATGTCTCAACAGAACTTTACAAGGCAAATAAGCTGGATATTGTCTAGGTGTTAGGACGACACCTTCGTGCTACATCCCCTCTCCCTTTTTCCCACTCCTCTCCCAGTCAGGCATTCATCTCTATTGCAAAAAGGTATTTGTGTCAAAGAATTAAACATCTCGGAAACTACATGGAATACATTTGGTCCAAGGCATATTACAGCCAGAAATGAGCATTTAAAAACCTACAATCAGAAGTTGCTCACCAGAGCAATAAGCCAGAGACAAACTAGCCATAACTATATGTTTGCTTCCCATTCCACCATTTACAGATAGAGTTCAGGCCAATCTGTCCTCCCCCTGGGGGAGGCAAAAAAGCTGGAAAGAGGAAAGGCAAACTGTCTCTGCTACTTACACTTGAAGATACTAAGACAAAAATTCCAGATACTGAAGAAAAATAATATACTTTGGGACTCAAATTAAAAGTAAAAATTAATTTCACTGGAGGAAACTGTATGTCACCTGTTACAGCCAGTCTAAGATTTGTGGTGGTTGCCCAAAATTCAATAGAATCAAGCCCAGATGAGACTTTTCTTTATTTCTTCTCCATTCAGTTAAGTGTTTTAGACATTTAATAATAATATTTAAACAGTTACTGGATTGATCCTCCCCACCTCCCCACCTCCTATTTCTTAGTCTCAAATGTGCATAGGATTCCTGGAGAGCTGGGTTGAAGGATTCAGTTTAAAAAGAAAGGCTCCACCAAGCCTTTGGGAAGAGTGCAGCTTTGTAGTGTGGAAGTTGCTATTCAAAGGTAAGAATTTACTAGTGGTTGCTTTATGAGGTTGCTTGAGAGGTGCCTGAGAAAGTAGATTAGAAACATCACCTTTCCCACAAAATGTATACATGGAGATACTTTGCAGATGTTGATTTTTAATGTTAGAACAGTAACTAGGGTTTCTGCAGACATGTAAGCATAGCATTATCTTTTTTTGTTTCTTTCTGCTAACAAAATCCCTCAGGTAGCAGGAGGGGGAACGATAGCTATGATAAAATGAGATGCTATTACATCATGTATGGGAATAAGAACATCTATGTATGAGAAAGTAACTGTTGCCTTGACCAGAAGTATGCTCTGAGAATACTGCAATGGAGACAAAAGAAAAAAAATCATCCACTTTTGTAGGAATATAAGTAAAATACAGCAGGGTTTTTTGAAAGATCAGACTTAATGGAAAGATTACAAAGTTGAACAGAGAGACTTTTTTTTTTTTTGTAATGTTCTGCCTGCTGCTAATTAATAAAGACAGAGTTCATACATTCCTTACAAAAATTCAGCAAAAAATTATGACAGTGGTTTGTTTATTAAATTAAGTTGTTGGCAGGATGAAAAAAAATTCTATAACATGAATTATGGCTGAAAATGGCTCATAGCCTACATAAAAAGTTAGAGCTAAATAAATACAGATGTATGTTATGTTTATATAATGAGAAACGCTGCTGAGCTAAGAATTTTAGGTTAGTAAGTGTGAACTACAGACCCGATTCTGCAAACACTTATCAATACCCTCAGCTTTACTGACACAAGAAGCCTCATTGATCCCAACAGGACCATATGTGTGAATAATCTTAAATATATGCATAAGTGCCTGCAGGACTGATGCCTGAAAGCATAAACAGAATAGAAAGCTATTTCCACAGGAATTCACTGAGTAGTAGAAACCCACACATTTGCCGATTTCTCAGCATTAATAATTACTTTTAGCATATCTAGTTAACATTTTTCTGAGTGGCATTTGCTTTCCCAGAGAAATTTTTATCTGGTTTCTTCAAACTCTTTGGGAAAATCTATTTAATTATTCAGCAGATCCTTGGCAAATATTTGTGAAACAAGCCAGCATAAAGTGCTGGTGCCATCTACACCTAAATCCTTCAAGGGAAGTTGAGGGTACACATCGCTTAGAGGGAGCAAGCACCTATTGAATTTAGGATTACAAACAGTTTTGAAGACAAAGAGCCATTCTACCAAGCTGGAACAAGGAGAGAGGAGTGAAATGCCCTCTGTTTCTGTTTTGTTTTTTCAGTAGTAGTCATCAACTTTGAGGACAAAGAGCAAAACAAAACATTAATCAAACCCAGATTTTTCAAAGTACATTTGCACTCAACAGCTCCCATTTTAAGCACCTACAGTCACCAGCAGATGTTCTCTTCCAGGACCAGCTGATCTAATGGAAAAGTTTACTGTCCTACAGGCTGCTTCCGGCCATGTGCCCCCATCCCACCCTTGCTGGGGTTTCCAGTCCTTTCAGAAAAGCCAAATTGCCTCGTACCATTTCTCCTTGAATCATTTCAGCAAAATAAGCAAGGTTGGCAAAAGGGTTATTTAAATGTTTTAACTCAAATGAACTTCCTTGGACTGAAGGAGACTCGAGAGCAATCAAGACAACCAACTTAGCTGGCATGTCCCTGGTGGAGAATTGCCTGCAGCAGGGAGGAGAGACAAGCAGCTGTGGCATGCAGGGAAGAGCAACTTCCTCAGCCGGCACAGCTGGAGCCAGAAGAGAACATTTGTCCATGGCTTGAGTAAGCAGATGGATTTCCAAAAGGGCTCTGCTTTCATTCAGAGCAATTCAAAGGAACAGCTGGATCTCCTAGAGAGTTCAGCACTCTACAGAGAGAAGAAATCCAATCCAAAATTTGGGTGCTGAGCACTTCAGAAAACATGCAACATCCTTTAGATGCGCAGTCCAAAGTCAAGGCAACTTGGAAAAGTTCAGAGTCTAATTTTAGGTACGGAATAGATGCGACCAAAAAAAACCCCAAAGAAATCACCACACTCCACTGGCATGTAGGACAGACTCTGCACCCACGTTTGCTTGCTGGTTTGTCACTTCACCACATTTAGTGTTGACCTATTTGAAAATTTCCCCCTTTGGTCTGGATGCCAGACTCTTTAACTTATCTGATCCCCAAGGCATAAACTGTTACTGGACAATGTGAAAGCAGTAGCCAGAGACACAAACCAAACAAATCCACATTTAAAGTAGCAATGTCAACCAATGAAAATGATATGCCTACCATGTTCCAGATAAGAAGGCGTACCTTCCGAGGGATCGAGTCTTCGAGCTCTCCGCCCGTGCTTGGAATTGTTGTGTACAAACATATTGTCCGACACTGCCAACACATGGCCATCAACATTGACTGTTGTAGACACCACAACCTGCAAGCACAGGAGCAAAACAGAGGAAAGTTCAGATATAAATGTATGGTTTTTAAGAAGCATAGAGTGTAATAAACGCAGTTAAATAAATAACAGCTGGGAGCTGTAGAAAATTGCATAGCTATTTCGCATAATAACTGGTGCTTATGCTGTACCAATCTAACAAGAGGAGCTATTGATGAGTGGGTCTTTGGCATCGAAAGCTTTTGATGCAGTTTTAAGTCAAATTGCAGAGTTTGTAGCTGCGTGGCAGACAGCACACTGTTAACCATCATTTTAACAAGAGGATCTTTATTAAGTATTTTTTCCTGTATATACAAGGGCAGCTGTGTTTCACCCTAAATTATCCTTCAGTTTCCATGCTGAAGTAGATAGAGCTGTTGACATTGCAAATGAGAATCAATTCAGAATAAAAGAAAACAAAAGTGTATTTTGTGAAGTTGTAGTGAGAGTTCTTGCGTGACTCCCCCCACCCCTCACTACTGCTCTCCCCTCAGTACAGCCACTACAGGTTGTTGGACTCGCCCAAATTTCTCCTGAGCTCTGTCTTAAGGAGTACGTATAGGTATGTTTGTGTACACACGCACGCTTGACAGTGGAGTCTTGATCTGGAGAACACAACCCTATTCATCCAGCGTTAGAATTATTTGTATTTCTCAACTTATCTCAATGTCAACACCTGGGATTTGGTTTGAGGTAAGGGGAGGGAGACAGAGAAGCTCTGCCCTGGAGGCAGGATCCGATACTTCTGCTCCCCAGAGCAGCTCAGGGTGGGAAAGGAGCCAACCCAGAGCTGGTAAACAGGTAAGCGTTGGGTCCACAGTAGAAAACCCAGCTGCTCAGAGGTTGCCAAAGGGACCTCTCCACCTTGAGGCTCAGCAGGCACCATCCTATAGGAAGTCCCTGTTCAGGCTGAAGGCATCCAATCCCTGAAGCATTGTGGAGGAAACAGAGACATGCATGGGACCAGTCCCTGGCAGAGCTGCAAGCTCACCACACTGGGTGTCCTCCCACCCCACTCAGACCAGGAGAGCTCATAGCCTCCCTGGCTTTCATTCAGCCACCCCGGTTTGGTTTTACCCCAGCCAAAGATTTGGCCTTCAGATGGTTGCTTTTTTGCCAGCAGCACGCATCATCTTCAAGAACTTTCACTAAAACAATAAGAAGAAATGACCTACACTTCTCCTTACATTAAACAGGGAAAGGGATTAAAAACTGAAACCCACAGAGATATGTTTATTCATGCGACCTCTTACAACCAAATATAATAATTGTCTGTTAATTGCAGTTTCAGCTCCCACCTCATGCTTCGACATGTGAAACAGCAATCAGCAGCTCCTGTTTAATCCACCTATTATGTTGACTAATTAACTTTGCTCGACAGTTTATTTCTTCCTCCATTATCAGCCCCTGTCAGCCGCAAGCACACTGCCGCAAAGGGGGACCTCAGCCCTTTTGATTGATCACCGATAGATTGACATGCAGATTAATTTAATTAGAATCACCTCACTTGAGAAATGAAAGACAATGGCAAGGGGGCTAATAGATCTGCTCTTATAATGAGGCAAGCCTCCAGAGCCACGGCAGAGGATTTCTGATTTATTTTGCTGAATTCCCCAGTCGCTCTGAAAGGCTCTTGCTTTAATTGTTCTTGGTTTTGAGAGGCTTAAGCCTCTGAAGAGGTGAAATGCTTTACAAGGATTGGCAAACACTGCTTCAACTCTCTCAGGAAGCTGCTGCCTCTCAAAGTTGGTCAAATGGGGACACTTAAAGGATCGCTTACAACAATTCAATTTTGTCACTTGATTTGGATCTGAAAAAAAAAAAAGTTAAAGAAAAAATTTTCCACCTATTTCTGACCACTGATGCTCAAAAATATAAACTGAGCAAAGCTGCTACACTGCCCATAGCTAATCCCAAAGTATTTGTCCTTAAAAAGAGGAATACAAAAGAGCATTTACATCTAAAGGAACCTAAAACCGTTCTGTAGAATGGCATTCCAGGCAATCGAATGTTTTAAGTGAAAGATATTAAAATACAGAATAAATGATTCAAGAGCTCTTACGGATGGAAATTTGGGAAAAAGAAAGCACCAAACACTATAGGTAAGTTTTGCTGAAATCAAACTAAGGGAAAAAAAACCAAGCCCTATATATAAAATTCCAAAAGGGATTTCAAAAGTAATTTATCCATTGCATTCCTGAGGGATAGAATACAGTTTATGATATTTGCAATAAAATTTGATCTTATAGTAAGTGGCTCAGGATTCACAATCTTATTTGTGCACTTGCAACCATTGTAAATTCTTTGCAACTGGGATTTTGAGCCAAATCCTTAGCTGGCATTGCCTGTCACAGCGCCATGATTTATGCCAGCTCCTTATCCTCTTCTATGAGTCTGCTTAGATGCATATGAAAATTAACATTCTTATAATTAATAACAACAGCTACAAAATAAAATATTTTCCCCAATCCTAAAATCACAGAGGTATAAACAGATGTCCCACTGAAACTGATCAATCTTGTGCAGAAAACCAGACTTTTGAAGGTTTCTAGAAACAGGATTCCAGAAAAAATAATGGGTCAAGAGTAGTAATAGCAAGGTGGGTTTCAAACCTGTGAAAATGGTGTACATAAGTAGCTGTTGCTATACATGTACCTTTCTAGAGAAGAACTTGAGGAAACAATCCTAGTGAGGTCAGTTTTATGTGAGCAAATCTACATTTAATTTCCCCCACCTCAGGTTTCCAAAACTGTTGATGAAACACATTTTGAATTACTTAACAGTGTCTTCCTACTGCCTCCTGAACAGAGAGTTTGATTTACTACAAAGAGACCACATTGGTGTGGTTCTTTGATGTCGTTAGCAGAAGAAACTATAAAAGGAATCCCCAAGAGAAACTGTTTCCAGTTTCAGGAAATGCAGAAAAGAAAGTGGTTACTCTTATGTATCTCTCTGAGAAAATGATTATTCATAGTGCACCTGTAACAGCAGCACACGTTTACTGCTCAATTCTCCAAATGCAAAATCTCATTAATACATGAGGAATACTGAACATGCACTGAACTAATGAAATACTAACGCCTCTAATTATTAACAGAGGAAAAAATACAACTTGAATATTGTGTGCCATAGTTACATACTTGGATAGCTACAGAGCACTTACATACTTACAAGTTCTGCCCATATTTTTTAATCTGAAAAAATACTACACTCTCCTCATTTTGATTTTGAAACAACTGGGATATGTTCAAGTTAAAGCACATGCTAAAACTAATTTGTGGAGAAATCATAAAATTAGGGGGAGGGGAGAGCCAAAGTATATGCAGAATGGGCACTGAGGCATCCTAAAACACCGAGTGTAGCAAGAGGGAAAGGCACACTACAGTTTAATAAATGATTAATGAGGTGCTGACACATTAATGTAAGCACTGGGACGACCAGGCCTGCCAAATCTCAAACCTTTCCAAATTTTGTCAACAAAACACAGTTTTAATTTGGGACAGGCAAACATGGAAAATGATTTTGAGCTTTAGCTTTAGCCCTTCATAGAATTTGAATTTAAATCCTGTATCAACACCAGGGGAGACAGAGGTATGAAAGAAACACATTGGTTTACAACTTTCTTCAATGAAGCTGGCACTATCAACTGCATTAACGTATCACAGCTCTGTGAATTATTCTGCTGGCTATAAAATAGTTCAGTTTGTGAATACTTTGGAGCTTAGTTTAAAAAAAAAAAATATTCAGAGACCAGGAGCCTGAAGATCAAGCTATTTATCCACGTTTAGCACTTGGCCTGTTTATTTGTTATAGTACCTCACCTAATATATCAAAATTAAGAGTTGCATGACTCCTCATTTTTAACCACAGCCCATTAAGCTTTGCTAACTGATTAAGACATAGCATGTTCCTTGTGCTTTCAATTTTCTCCAATGTATAGTGAGGGATCTGATATTTTTGTGATGTCCCCAACATCCAGCGGCAAAGGCAGAGAAAATCTTATTAAGATGATTTCCAGGTTTGAAGTGTGTCATTACTGTTAAACCTGTAACTCCAGTATTTGCTGCTCTTCTGAAAGCTGAGCAGAAATGACTTGAGCAACATCTGTATTTTCATCACTGCTTGCTGACCTCTTCCTACAATGTGTTGACTTCTTTATTCTAGTAACGAAAAATCACTCTGTAGTTAACAAGGCACTTAAAAAGGTGCCCAACTTCAAGCACATAAGCACAATACATTCAGTAATTTTGCTCACGTGCTCAAGGCCAGGCCAGGCACTTAATTACCTTGTTGAATTGGGCCAGAGCTCTCACTGCTATTTTTCAGCCTTTTTTTTTTTTTTTTTTTTTTTTGCCTTTCCCTTCTCTGGGGATGGAGACTTGCATGTCCAAATTCCATTATCTGGGATTCATGAAGCATCATCTCTGTCTCTTATGCAAATTTGCAATAAAACACAAGTGGCTTCAATTCAAACATGAGTGGCAGGATCCCATGGAGGCAAACTAGCAGCCAAGGCTGCGGAAGAGGTTGTGGTAACAGAATCAAACAGCATGGCAATTTCTAAGTGACTTTCAAGGTTTTCATAATAAATGAATGTTTGGGGTTTTATGCAGTGACTCAGTCTGAAAAGTTTCCTCTAAATTAAAACTTGACACATGTCAGTTTGCAAGCAGTTGTGCTAAAACAAGAACAACAAGATAACTAGGGCACCTGGGTTTCATTAATTACAATAACATACAAAACTGTTTAGGTTGTATGAACAAGTTTTTAGTGCTGAAAAATAAAATCTGGACAGAGTTCACCCATGATGCCATATACTTAATATTACTATTATTACCACTAATTTGGGGTGCTACAGCCCATCCCACCAAGACTCATGAATTAATATGATGGAGAATGCTACACCAGACTGAGCAACTGCTCCATGTGGTTTCTGGAAAAACCAAGGCAAGGTTGGACAAAGGTGACAATATGTAATATCACCAAATGTTTTGCACAATTGGGCTGTTGAAATAAAGATGAAATTATTATCTGAAGGACAAGCAGGGAGTCTGTTGCACAGTTGAACACTCATCTCAGCTGTCTTGAGTCCCTTCATAGTACTTGACTTCTCTCTGTCTCCTCTGTTAATAGAGACACAACTAACACACCACTACTCCAATACACACTTTTGCTGGCTCTTGACACTGCTCCAGTTGTCACATGGCTGGACATCTCAGGCACACAGAGAAATGTATTTCCTTCCAGGCCCACAACTGCTTTTATGTTGGGCTTATCATACGACTACATTTGTACACAAAGTTCAGGATAAAACTTCCTAACTCACTTCTGTATGTGAGTCAGAATGAAATTTCATACACAGGACACCTGGATCAACAGATACTCTGCCTCTTCCCTCTACTTTCTTGACCTCTCCTCTATCATATGATAATCAGACAACTGCCTGCTGCAGGAAGAAAAATCAAAAACTACAAAGAAAGGAAATTTACTGCAGGGCCAGTCCTTAAATAGTGCAAGACTCGTGTCCCTGGCCCATCACTTTCTCCCACTAGAACCATAATCTGCATTCTAACAACTCCTAGCAACTTATGGGGACCAATGAATTAGAGACTGTGGCCAAAACATGGACAAATCTATGGGCAACTTAACAGCCCAGTACAGATAGGACACCAAAGGAAGGGAAAGTCTCCTTTTTTTCCTTTTTTATGTGTGTGTTAAAAGAGCATGATGCTATTTTAAAACTATCTGGAAATACTTTACTGGCATGGTTTTTAACCAGAACTTCGACATAACTGTTTTTTGCCCCCTTATGTTTCGACATAACCTTGTACATCTGTGGCAATATTTGAAAGGCATTTGATAGCAAACCCTCCACCAGCTTCACAGGGGCCAAGATTTTACTTGGTTCCTACACAACATTATCTCAAGTTCCTAGGTGCATTGTTATCATTGAGATAATATGTCTGTGCTTGGTCCTTCTCACCCTAAGGGATGGTAAATGAAGCTTGGACTCTGGAGAGTATGGCTGTTTCAAGAAGTTTATTGCTAAAAGAGCAAAAAGTTCAAAAATTAAAAAAAAAAAAAAAAGATTAAAGAAAAGCAGCTATTGTAAAACAATAAGCCTGTGCACTTAACAGACTGCTGCAAGCTTCAATACCAGCCTGTATTACAGTATGTGTGGTTAGCTCGGCTGAAAGTGATTAATTTCTTGAAAATGCTAAGGTCACACTAATTGACATGACCTGTGTAATTAAGCAGTCTCTGTTTACACACGGAAAGCTCAACTGCTGTGAGGCTCGGTTTGTATGACAGAATGTCTTTACAAGTCAAGAGATCAACAACCTTTCCAATGTCCTACCTACTCACCGACACAGGCTCCTGATTGCTGTTCTGAGAGAACACGCACAGGCATTACCATATGAAAATCAGCCTCGAGCCTGGATGAGCACAGACCCAGCAGAGTGTACAGCTTGTGAAGCAAGCTCTGACAGGCCCCAGGGGTGATTACTTGGCCTAAATCCCTGTGCTGGTGAGAGTCCTTCTTCCACATTCTCCTTCAGTGATAATGCCCTCTCAAATCATGGGAGAAACGTGATGGAGGGAGAAGTGTGGGGTGAGAAGCCGAAGGCTCCACCACACTAATGCTGGCTCTTATACTGATCAGTTAAATCCCTGTGGCCACACTTTCTCACTTCTGCACTTCTACACTCAAGGGGGCAAAAAAGACCCTCTGCTTTGCAGTGTTGTTGCAATTAAGCAGTTCAATAAAAGGCATGTATTCTACATATAAATAATATTGCTATTTACATGGAATTCATCACTTTAATTTAAATACAACAATGCTGAAAACGAGCAAACAAGGTCCTGAGCTACTCTAGAAAGCACCTTCCTCTTTGAGTTGTCTTCCTCCAGAGACTCACATAGTCTATGGAACAAATACCCTATTGCTTCCTCAGAACCCAGAGGGAAATCCCCACTGATAGACTATCATATTTTCTCCCTGGGCCATATACACTGCTCCCATCAAAAGACAAGGTCCTCTGGCTCTCTACCCCATATTTTTAGTCAGCATATACTGAGATAAAGCATTATTGGCACAGTCAAAGGACAACATCTTCAGTTAAGGGGTTAGAGCAACTATTTCTCAGGACTGTAACCACACCAATCTGCTGATAGCTTTGAGAAAGGCAAGTGCAGACCATCTTCCAAAGGAACAGTGCTGTACTTGATCCCCAAAATAGTCATGTATACAGATGTAGCATTAAAAAATGTCCTTGGCCATCTGAAGCTTTGCTGACACTACAGTTCCCAGGCTCCACTGCCATATGCTGGAACAGCCAGGAAATACCACCTCAATACATCCCAAGAAAGATACTGCCAACGATAGTTTGGGTTTTTTTCTAACTGCTGACTACAGAAATGGACCTTCATCCCATTGATGCACCTTTATAAGACCTTAACAGTGCTGAAGAATAACCGCTGAAGTGAAGTCATGAGTCTGATCTTGTTAATTGCTCTCACACCCTCCTCTACCCTTTTTTGATAAACATAGTGCTCACTTAGTGTTTACATGAAGGCAAATAGTTCCCCAGACAGAAGGGAGTATCTCAATGCAGAGTAGACCCATAACCTAAAACAAGTGAGATCATTTTGATTTTTCTTTTTCATGCTTCCACTTCCCATGGAGATCACTATTTCTTCAAGAGTTTTCTTGTCCAGAGGAAGAAAACACAACTACTTCCTGCCAACTCTGCTGTGACAAGAGGTCCTCAGACAATATTCTGTGACCTTATGATTTTTAGCATCTTCCAGTGAATTAACTAGGTTAGTTTGTGTCAAAGTACTTCTGTCCCTAACAGATGCTGATTTTTAAAGGAGGAAGCAAGTCCAACTGACCTGGAATCGACGCATGTCTCGAGGGTTTCCTGCATTTTTTAGGCAATTTTGGTTACATTTGAGGAAAAATTTCAAGAAGAATCTGTGGAGAAAGAAAATGGATATTAATGTCTTAAAAAAGTGCATGGTAGTACCAAGTAACATCTGCACATTGGGTCCAACAAAGCCTTATTTACATTGGTATTCCCAAATCAAACAAACCATCCTACTGACCATCCAAAGAGGGAGCAGAGCTTGCATGGGCCCAAATCCAGCAAAATGTGTAAGCATGTCCTAAACATTTAAGCACTAAATTATTAAATCTGTTGTGTGAGAGCCACTGAAGTTTGCAGTCAGTCCCTCTATGACGTTAAATGGCCAGCCTCGCTGTGCCATCCATAGCAGCAAGCAAGTCAGAGACACACATTTCAGCACAGCAAAAAGAGGACAGAAGAATGCCAGTCAAAAAAAAAAAATCCCTCATATAAATGGGGATTTGCTTTACAAGTTCATTGTCAAGTAAAAATTTTTATTTAATACAAAAATACTGGAAATAATCCACAGAGGTGAAGTCTTCCTTCCACAATTAAACCAAGTTTGTGCATAAAGTTAATATTCAGATAGTGGTTAGCAGGAGACCAAAATCCTGAGAGGATAAGGGGTGAAGTCATTGTTAAAAGACTGACTTAATGGAAAAATAAAATATTTTCAATGCAGTCTATTTCCTGACCATACAGAGTTCACTGAAGTAGCTATATGACCCTGACATATATCTCTAAGAAAAGACATTGCATTTTACAAAGTCAAAATAAAAAGCAAACATTTCACTGAAAGTATTTCCTTCAGTGTTATGCACCAGCGGACTGTAAACTCATAAAGACAAGTCAATGAATAATAGTGGGTCTCAGATTCCAGGCTTCCTCCCTGAGAGCCAAAGTTTATCAACCTTTTGTCCAAAATAAACTACAGACTAAGGTCTACTACAGATCAGCCATGCAAAATTTAATCCTACAGCAAGTATGAAACCTAGCACAACCAGACAGAGCAGCATTACACTTGCAATAACCACCACTTGACAAAGCAGAAGCTAATCTGACCTGCTTCCATATACAAAAGCAGGGTGGGGAATTGTTTGATCCTGTTTTACTTTAAATCACAAAGTTAACTTTTGTAAGCATCCATCTTTTAGTGCCAAACTGAATGCTAGGTCAGCAGAATTTGCACACACCGCCACCAAGGAAGGCAAAACTGCAGGGTAAACAGCTTCAGAAAATCCCTTTTTGATGAGGAGCATTCTTTGCCCTGCTCTAGCTGTGATGCTGCCCCTCAACGAGGGAAGTTTTGGTGCTTGTTCCTCATGCCAAGAAAATCATACCAGGCAAATAGCTACAAGGACAAACTGAAACTACAAAGGTCTGTTTTCATTAAAGAAAACTAAGATAATGAGGAGGATTATAAAATGTGATGTTTAGGATTATCAAGGACTGGATCTCCTGACCCAGGAAGTCCCTTCTAGACCTGTGTTCCTAAATAAGAGCAAGCAGCCAGTCTAAAATAAACAGCCACCACACTTGAGCAGGGGTTTGGAGACACTGTGTTTGTTTACACTAAAATAAAGAGCGGTGTAAGCCATTACGTTTTCTCATCAAGCAGGTTCTGATATTCAGTAGTTGGGACTATTTGTTGTACATATGTGTGCCTTTTTAAGCCTCTAATGGCCAGCTGTGACAGCCTGACTCAGATTGTGTAGAAGGAGCTGTCAGCACAAATCTTGGCATCTCGAATCCAGACAACTGCTTGCCACTAGGCGAGGGTTTGTACTCGTGCCAGAATGGATTTTGAGAGACAAGCAAATAGGGCATTAATTCCGCCAAAGAAAAACGAAAAGCGGGGAGAGTTCAGGATCTTACACTTCAAATGATGGGTTTCCTGTCAACAGCTCATCATTTAGCTCATGAGCTATGAAGGGCACGGACATCAGATCCCTCTTGCCCTAAGCTGGTCCTGTCATGCAAAGAACTGGCAGGATCCAGAGACCACCCCTCCGTGCGAGATTGCTTGCTGAAATAAAAAGCCCAGCCATCTGTTGGGAGGCAAAGACAACCCTGTCAGCTGGTGCCTACAGCCTCGAACAGGGCCTTATGTGGCAAAACCTCTCAGAGCAACTAACTCTTTGAGAAGAAGCCGGTGCTGCCCCAGGTTTGCTGGTGGATTTTTGGCAGCTTCGCCAAGCACCGAGCCCAGCAGCCACCCACTAGCTCTGCCACAGCCCTGGAGTGACACCTTGGCCACGATGGGAGCTGTGACATGGAAGAGTTAAAAATATCTGTGCTGAAATGCAACATATCAGCCATGCAAACAGGAGCAGCCATGCAAACTGCACCTTCCCAGTCTGGCTTTGCACAGCACACATGAGCACCAGGCAACAGGGCTTGGTGGATTGACTCAAGGGCCCCAGAAGAGATGGAAAGCTCTTTGTGAAGCTCTCTGGAGAAACACTGGGCCTTCCCTTCCCTTACAAATCCAAGCTTGTGTCAGCTCAAAGGCTTATAAAATCACTATGAAATAGGAGAGCTGGCTTTTGGGGTCTGCAAACTCTAACCCCAAGTTTTAAAGTCTAAATCCATTTGCACTGTGCTGTACCCCCCAAATTCTATAGAAGTTTCACCAAAATAAACAGAATAAATGAAGCCTATCTATTTAAACCTATCAAAAACCTTCATGCAAGTAAGCAAGAAAACCAAACTTATTTTGAATTAAATCAACTTCAAAAATAATTAACTTTCAAAAATAACAGTATTTTCAGAGGATCTTTTAAGACCCCAAGCTCACACAGTCAAGTTCACTCGCTGCATTTTAAGCAAAAAGCTGCCTGTTTACAGGATGCATTCTGCCAAGCGTTATATTTTTATTCCACTGAACGACAAAACAAAACTATAGGCTGCACTTTGTTTTGGAACACAGCAGAGCTGGAGTCCCCCCGGCTCCACAGAAGCATCCCACACTCAGCCAGGCGGGGGCCAGGCGGCTCCCGAGCGGGCACGGCCGCCCCGGCGGGCAGCTCCCCGGCTCTGCCAGCCAGGCGGCCACGAGCAGATTCAGCCACGGGCAGAGTGGAGCAGTTGGATTGCCAGGGCTCAGCCCCATCGCTCGGTTCCTGCTTTAACCCACTTGTTCCTGTGCTGCCTTCACCTCGAGTCCAGCCCTGCCAGCCTCGCTCATTAGCAACACCTCACTCTGCAAATATTTGGGATTTCGATTGACAGGACGGGTTGAGGACAAGTGCCAACGGAGCTGAGCTCTTTGTAAGCGTAAACCTCCATCCCCATTTGTTCACATCTAACTTCTGCACAGTGGGTTATTTTTTTCAGCTCTAACTTTCTCTGCATTTGGCAGGCCTGTATAGCATTAATGTTAACCACAGAGGATATATAGCATTAATACTAACCACTGGGATCTGAAATTCATTCCCAAGATGAAAAAATTGTGCAAAACAGAGTTGTCAATAAAATCTTCAACTTTAACTCTGTCTCCAAACTTATGTGATTTCTGAACACCAGCTCTTCTGCCACATAAGACTCAGTCATCAACTATACTCAATTATACTTATTGCTACCGCTGAAGGTTTGGGGGTTTTCATGAATGAAACAAAACATATTTTCTGACTCCCTTCCTGGCTACTCACATGCCTGGTGTGAAGAGCATTTGTGTATGCGGAGCAGAGAATCACAAGACAGTTCCATGTGAGTCAGCTCAGGTCCAGAAACACACAAAATTTTACAAAGTGGTTGGATTTACTGACTTAAGTTGCTAATAAATCAAAGGACTGCATGCTTATCCCAGAGACACGGTTGGAGGGTGTGGGAGTGCCGTTCTGCAGAAGACCAGTTCATCTTACATCACATTTAGGTGTGCTAAGATGCAGCTCAGTGCAGGCTGCAACAACTACTCAAAGAGTGAAGTTGCTGAGCAGTTATTCCATGCCACGGCACTGTACTACTACAAATCTCTAACTGCAAGGGCCAATGTAGAAATACAACCTTCAGTTAAATACAAACCCCCAGTCTGAATCAGGCCCCAGATTAACAGAGCTTCTGTCTTCCAAGCAGAAGCTCTAACAAACGGTTTATCGGCTGCTCTAGGAGTATTCTTTTCTTGCAACTTGATAGAAAATTCCTTTTTGGAGATAAAGATTTATTTTTTTCTAACAGAATTGCTTCATTCCGAAAAAGATTTTGGTGTCAGTAGAACTGTACCTCTCACCATGGACTCTTACCCCAGCCCACTCTGAGCTCCCTGGCTGCCCCCACTGCCTTCCCATGCTGCAACTTCTGACATCAGCTTCCTCCTCACTCCTGCTCCTTTCATCCTCTGATTCCTCTTTGTTTAGCTGAAGGATCTAGTGAGCATGCTACCATCTGCAGGTCCCTCCACTTGTACAGAATACTCCCTGCCATTCATCACTGGCCACCTTGTCCATCATACTGCAGACCCTTTGGGTTTGTGCAATACCCTCCCCAACAGCATCCTGCTCGTTGTCACTGCTAACTCCCACAGTGATTTAAATTAAGTAAATACACAGCAGAAATCAAAATACTAGCAATAAAAAAGTGAAAGGATTTTGCCCTCCTCCTTTTCTTGCCACTACAAATTAATACCCATGTTTATTAAAAATAAATGAAGAGTTAAAGAAAGCAAATTCTGACATGATCTAAGGTTGGCTCTTCTGTCACTCTCCTGAAGGAAATTTAAAGGAACTCAAACACGAAGGCTTAGCAGTAGGATTTTCTTGCCATTGCCACAATAAATATGTCTGTGGAAGGAGAAAAAAAAAAAAGTTGGAAAGAAGACCTGCTGCATTCCTGATGCTGAAGAAAAGCTTGTTTGTTCCCAATACATTGGAGAAGTTGTTCCAGAAAAGTTTGTCCATGTGAAAATACGGCAGCTGTCATGCTGCCAAGGTCAGCCAGACCAGTGGCTATCCAGAGAGTGAGCGCCAGTTATACAACCTAAACCTGGCTGGAGCAAACAGAACTGACAAAATGCACCTTTTCTGAGGATAAACACACTTGGTAGAAGAGGGCAGCTCCAGACTCCTGGATGAAACACAGCAGTAAGTATATGTGGGTTTGCAAAATTAGTTAAACCAAAATACATGGGCCAGTGCAGTAATTAGCAACCATCCATCAGATAAAAGGATTGCATGCCCATTCTGTATGACATACCAATTCAGCAGAGGACTAAATATGTGCATAAATTTAAATACACAAGCAGTACTGATGGAGACAAAGGTACTACTCACACACTTCAGTACCTTGCAGAACCAGCTCTGCTGTCAGCCTTCCTCCTTCCTTTGGTTGTCCTCCCAGCAAAAGAGGGTGCTGGCCACATGACACTACAACTAAAGTTGTCTCAAACCGTGTGGGTATGTTACTTCTGGTGAAAACCTGGCATACCCAGAAGTACTGAAGCTAATGTAGGGTTGAGCCCACAGGTCGCCAAGGGGCAGACAGTGCACACCCCTCAGCCATTTCATTTGCTCCTTCAGGGGTTTCTATGCACTTTTCACCCACTTCTCTCTTTCTCAATCTGTAACTTCTACTGCACCTATTGGTCACTAGATCTAGTTAGTAATTTGCCAGTAAAATAAAAATATAGATAAAAAACATCGTTTAATAAAATTTTACTTGACAAAGTAAATAATCAAAATGTAGAAATGTCCCTTTAGAAATTTCAGAAGGGCAAACCTCATTTTTTTTTCCTTTCAAGTTGAACCTTCTAATCAAAACTTCTATTTCACAATGGAAAATTCCCAAGTTTAAAAAAATTAAGCTGAAATAAGGCACTTCTTTTTTCCCAAACAATTTCTGTAATTTTCCAGCATTTTTAAACTTTACTTGAAGGGACCACTTCTTTACTCCACTTTGCCAGAGAAAAATTGTCAAAATAATGGAATTCCCTGCACTATAGAAAATCTGTGGATAGTCTAGCTTTACTAATAACTGCAGAAAAAAAGGAGAGGGAAGAATTCCTCAGCATTTGAGGTATAAAGACTCCCATTTACTAACAAGTTTACTGTTGCAAAGTTTTATTTTTGATTTTGTTGTTTTTTTCTCCTCACAGACCTTTTCACATACAACTAACTGGTCATGTCAGGTACCCTATTCACAGAAGAAAAATTGAGAATTACACTGATATTTACCAAAATGAAGCTGTACATGGAAACCAAATATAGGCATAGGGAAAACCTCCCATTACCCACATGTTCACAGCTGGATTTTACTTGGCTCTTTAGTCAATAAACAGCAGTAGCTACCTTTTGTGGCATTTTTACAACAGGAAATTTATTCTGCAGAAGTGAAATTAAACACCAGATATAGCCATCTAACTCTATTCTAAACATAACTTTCTTGAGTTGTCAAACATCCTAATTAAGAAAAAAAAAAAAAAAAAATCCCAAATCTGCTCTCCCTGGATTCAATGTTCTCCCTGATTTAAAATGCAAGCAGAATCAAACCTGTATTTTGCATTTATGGGATGCTAAGCAATTCACTGGGTTTAAAAAAAAAAAAAAAGCCAAAACCAAAAGCCTGGAAAAATATTTATTTTACTAGAAAATATATCTCTTCCTCCTGAACTGCAGAAAAGGTCCAAGAAAGACAATGTGACATGGAGAATAAGCCTCGAGCAGTCAGAGTCTATTGACTGAGATTCTTCAGGCAATCCCATAATAAGAATAGAAACAGAATAGTCTACATTATTTTTGTGAACTTGCTCTGACTCCTGGAGCTAGCATTGCCAGGGTTTGCTGTTATATACGCTAAGTACAGTAAATATTCAACTCAGCACAGCAAACAGCTGAGGAGGCACCCACATAATCACCAAATCAGAAGGTAGGACTGCCCAAAACTGCCTTAAATTACTCACTGCTCACTTCAGCAAGTGTTCCCAGTCACTCTTCCTCAGGTCTGTGTGTTCTGCACAGTGAAGCACAGCATATCAATTTTTCATCTTGCCTCTCCTGGACTTCTCTAGCTCTCTGATACCAAGTTATAATGCATCAGAGAAATTTCGAGTAGTTTGGGAAAGCGCGTTTGGCATTTTCTCCCATGAGTGAGTTAAAATCCCAGAGAAGCTGTTCTGGTTTCTTCTCCCAGACTTTTACTAAGAAAAGAAAGAAATACCACCGCCAAAAAAACAACATCACAAAAACAGAATTAAAAATAGTCCAGAGGCAGGTCTGCGTGCTCAGTGTTCTATAATTTAATTTTCCCCCCGCCCCCCCGGTCTAACTTTTTAATCTTTTTGTTTTCTTAAAGTAGTGAAAAACTGAATTTTCTTACATGTCCTTACTTGTGCCCAGCTCCATTATCTAGAATTTTTATTAAATTTGAACCGCACCTACCTTCCTATCACAAAAAGAAGTCAGAAGGATTTTATGGCATTTGGTTTCTGACAGGTAGGTGGAAGCTAAGTGAGCACCCCACCTTTACACCCCACGCACAGCTCCCGTCAGGAGCCTCCCAGCTCTGTCCCTCTGTGTGCTCCAAATCACAGACTATTCTTTACAAGCTGATGGGTCACTGCTTTATTTGGAATTTTGACAGGCTTTCCAGCACTAGAGCGCTTTATTATCAAGTGAGTTTGGTCACTTAACCACATAAACCAATTTATTCTCATCTATTGAGTAAAAAAAAAAAAAAAAAATTGATCAATTTGTTTCAGTTTAACTTATCTTCCCTTCACTATTTACCCATTTTACTGTTTTACCCCTCAAATACTAAGATATAAAAGTGGGTTAACTATTTTTAATTTTTACTGAGGATGATAGACTTCAGCCACTCAAAAAAAAAGAACATAACCCAGCTCTGTGGTTTGTCATAATTCACACAATGCCATTGAATTAGCAACCCTTCCAGAGCTGTACTTTTGCTAAAAGAACCTCTGTTCAGTGTAAGTGCTGACAGATAACAGCATTACTGTTATTGTAATGTGAGATAGGTATTCAGTTGCCCACTACCTCAATGTAAACTCCTGTAACTTTAGCATGGTTACCAAAAAGCATCAGCAGTATCAAAGTCAGAGTATGTCAGGGAGCAGTGTTAATCCAGCTGTCTGAAGCCATTTTTATTATTGCAGGGATGGGACCTTAAAACATGTCACCTTGAGTTGAAGGTACTGATGACATATTTCTTTCACCAGCTTACTGAGAAAGTTATAAAGATTCACATGGTGAATATTTCACGTGTGAGAAACACATTTCCCACCTTTCCCTGGACCAGGCACATGTAAATCACCTGCACGTAAAATTGTGTGCTATCTGCCTGCACAGGTACAACAGTTAGGATTCCTCCAATAACCTGACACCAATAATATCCTTAAACAATACCGATGCATCAGTGCTATCATCCGAATCTGTGAAATACAGAGGGTCAGACTGTGTAAAGGTCACTTGCATGTGACCTTCTGGCCACAATCTGAGCCTCTAAAGCACTGAGAAAAATTTCTGCACAAATAGGGGTGGAGTTTTACTCAAAGCCCATTTGAACAGATGTGTCCTTGAATGGGTATACTAGGTGTAGACATTATGTTACAACAGTGTTCTGTCCTGAAACCTGGCTCAGAACCTGCTCTGTTTTGTTCTCAAGATTTTTTTTAAAAAATTACGTTTTTTTTTTTCGTTGAAGTGGAAGATGATGAGTGCTAAAAATGCCGGGAGACCTGCTTAGACTGACATGGAAATTATTTTTGACCATATTTATGTGCAGGACTGACATCCTGAAGAGAAAGAAATGACAAAGAAAGGTGCTGTTAGATATCTTATTTACTACAATAACCCGCAGTGTATGCCAATAGTGAATCAGAAGAACATAAGAAATGAAGAAAGTGATTATTGAGTTCATTCATGTCTCAAAAGCATTCAAAATACGCAATCCAAGGAGTTTCCAGCCCCAGAGAAATGTAACGGAAACTTAGCACACATGCTGAAGTGTGCCCACGAGATGCTGACTCTGTGCAAACTCAGGGGCTCTCGGCTGCAACTGCTCCCCTGCCTAAGGATCATCACCACCAGCAAGACAGACATTGCAGGATCACAGGATTTACTGCTGGGATGACACCCCAGTCTCAGCTTTTGCATCACTAAATCCTCAGCAGAACTGCAACAGCTATGGACTACTTAGAAATGTGACCGTAAATCTCCTGTTCACACCGTGCTGCTATGAAGATGAGTGGAACTTACCTCACCCGACCCATCTCAGTAATTACAGAGAAATATTTGGAAAGTGTCAATATGATGAAAGATTGATTCCACCTCCTCCTAACACAAACTTATGCTTCAAAATGCAAATTGTTTGCTTCAGGTGAAGTAGTAGTAGTGAAGACCTTATGCAAGTAGGAAAAAATCCAGTCACTTAAAAGTTATTAAAAGCTAGCTTCTAATAAATAAAACCAAAACTAAGCTGGGAATGCAGTCAGAGTCAGTGACAAAGGACAATCTGACAGAGATTCTGCTGAGAGATGTGACTTTTTGTAATAAACTTTTTTGGTTTCCTTGGAAAAAAACACCCAACAATTAAAAGGAGCCTCTTAAAGAAACTAGTAAGGGTGAGTCTAGAATTAGCTGCCTAGAAAAAATAAAATATACACATGCAAATGTATATTTTTATTTATACGAGAAAAGATCAAGCACAAAAACACTGTGGAAAAGTCAAGTGCTGCCTTCAGCTCCTGCCCACAAGCTGGACATTCCATCCAGGGGTTCCTATTGTTTCATTATATTTCAGAGAATAAAGCCCTTACTTCCTCTGCAGCGGGGAGCTCTGGCAACGAGGACAAGATCCGGAGTGTAGTTGCTATTTTGGGTGCTGGAAGGAAGCAAAGAGCTGTTTTGTGGAAAGGTGGAGGCTCTTTGTTTGAGCTGTGCATGTGGTGGTTCAACAAGAGAAGCTATTCCAGGGGTGTTTGAAGGGGATCCTGAACTGCCTCCAGGTATAAGACGCTGCAGAATTTTTGCGTGTACGTGGGCAAGCAACCCAACCACTGTAAAATTCATTGTAAGTCACCACAGAAGGGGAAGACTGAAAGAGAAAGGGGAAAAGAGAGGTTTTGATGTGATGGTGAAGAGGATCACTCTATGTGTAATGTTGGAGGTGTTATCAATAAATATTGCATGTGTGCCCTACCTTTAACATGTCACTGAAAGAGCTTAATTAATTTTAGAAATAATGATCTCTGTAGATTAAGTACTTCAGTGCTTTTCTTAAAGCCATGGGCCTTGAATATGTAAGGAAAAATAGTTTTGCTGATGCCCTCTTTTGTGCCAGAGAGATGTGGAAAAGGCATTACAGCCTGTAGCTACAAAGTTATCTCTCACACCCATCTGGAAAGGTGATAGGGCTAACAAGAGAGTTAACCACACGTCCCAAAACTGTAGCAGAATTCAGATCTGCATGTTGGTGACAAGTTATAACTGGAACGAAGGACATGAGCTGGCTGTAATAAAATATATTATGTGCATGCCACTGTGTACGTCATTGGTTGGAATTATGAGAAACAGCATATTTAGCATGGAGTTCAATAAGCCAAAGACATTGTTAAGGACAGAGGCACAGCATTAGATATCCTACACAAGGGAGCAGGGAACAATGTCTGCTATTATCTTTGGAAAGAAGGTGACCTCTGTTAGCAGCTACAGACATCTTCCATGGGTGTTAAAACAGTCAAGAGCTAGGGTCGCTCCTGTATTTCTGGATGCCTGGCTGTGTCACCACAATGCTTTTCTTTGTGAAAGCAGGGATGATACCTGGGATCAATAGGATTCATATCCACAAAATACAGAGTATGAGGGTTTACACAGTCCTATGTAAGTTCTGCATAATTATTACTTGTCTTTATCACTGCAGAGAAGTGAGGATGGCATCAGTGATGGGAAAAAAGTTTACAATGGGCAGTTAAATAACCTTGCTACATGGCCAGGGCAGAGAGGTTCAAGTTCTTGTTCATCTACATCACACCAATGAAAGTCACAATTAATTCAACAGACTAGAAAGTGCTTACAACTTAACAACCTTTTACCCTTTAACTCTATTTTATTTTCTGTAGCTCTGACAAAGTTCCACTAAAGACTTAACTGCATAATAATTAACTGAAATATTGAAACATGTCCTTTCTATAATAAATACATATCAATATGTATTTATTATAGAAAAATAATAAAAGCCTGAAATCCTTTAAGATGATTGGCTAAACAATGTGAAACCTAGAGGACAAGAGGACAAGATCAGGGTCTGATCCAGAGATATTAATATCAACCTAGAGAAAAACAAATTTGCATCTTGTCTAGAGAGCTAAGACTCCAGGCCCAGAGTTAACTAATACAGGAAATAAAAACACAGCCATATGCCCAAATGCTTGATGAACCTTATTTGCTGAGCATACAATATTGTGTTTTAAATCCCTGCTTAATCTCCAAATCAAAATTAAGAGGGAGTTTGAAGAAATACTGTGAAGTGCCAATGACAAACTTATCAACGGACACATGTTAAACAACGTGCTGAAGTATCCACACATCAGCTTATCAACAATAATCAGCAACTAACAGACAACACTGACAAAATAATACTCAGGGCTTGATTGAAAATGAAGAGGAAAATACAATTAAATGTACATTATCTAAACAAGTTGTATGTGACTGCTGTCTATTAAATGAGATAACATTATTCCAAGATTGGAAGTATGAATCATTCTCATTAAAACAGAATGACCAAGTTTCAACCCTCAAAGTTTTCTTCCACCATGCAGAATGACTATGAGAAGCACAAAATGATTGCACTGTTCCTGCCTCTGCAATGAAGCTTTTCTGCCATCCTGGAGCTGCTGCATTACCTATCTAAAGACAGATCTAGCCTTGGCACCTTCCGAGTCCTCCACCAAGTTTTTATACAAAGTCTGTGGATATAAAGAGGCAGGTTTGCCTCACCATGTTTAGGATACCTTCATCTAAGAAATTCCTGATGCTCAGTATAAACAGCTAGCTGGAACTAGCAAGGACACTGAGAAGAAAACTTTCATCCTTGCAGTAAGTGTCTTGGGACTTGTTATGACTACAGGTGGCCAGACACTTGACTTTGTGTCTCTCCTGAAAGACAGCACCTCCAGCAACGCAGTACTCCCTGGTGTGACACCTCTTCAGCAGCATCTAAAAGGCAAGCGTACCTCCCACTGAGTCACCAAACACTGCTTCCCACAGTAGCACGGCTTCCCTCAGAGGACTCTTCTTTTAAAATAAAAATTGTCAGTCTAGTGATACAGTGCCAAAAACTCCATGTGCTTTTGCTTTTGTATATTCTTAAGGTTGCTTTTAAAAAATGGATTACATTACATAACAGGTTACAGCCAAGTGGCATGTCACAAGTTTTCAACCAACATGAGTCTTCTGAAACTGGGCATGGTCTCCAACCACTCATGTAGAAGGCACATTCTAGTGTTCACCTACACATCCCTTTTAAAGCAAAAGACAAATATAGTCTGCATTCCTTGGTAAGAGTTTTAGGTTATTTTTAAAATTCTACTTCTAAAGGTCACAAAACTATTAAACAAAAATTTAATTTTTTTTTCTCTAACCAGAGGAATCTTTGTATCACATTGTAGGCAATACTACATTGGAGACACTGAAACCAAGAAGGAAAGTGGAGCTGGCAGAACACCCACAGAAATGTCTTGCCTTCAATCCCATAGAGAATCGTGCTCTTAAGATGTCCAGGCAAAAAATTTTCTGGAATTTTAAATATGTTAATAGTTGAAAGTACCGATGACTCCAAGCCAAACCCCCAAATTGGAAAGTTCCTGAGCTCTGGGCAACATTCAGTCCACAGTTGTAAAAAGTGAAACAGAAATTCAGATGGAAACACGCACACCTTTTGTGCAGTAATAATCTGAGGCTGGCACCTGACCAGAAATAACCAGGTTGGATCCCATCTTGGAGGCCTGACCTCAGGACCAAGAAGTCTCTAGAATAAAATGTAAATGTTTTCCTCAAATAGGAGAGAGGCTGCTTTCTCTCTTGTTGCACTGTCTTTTTCCAAACTATCTCCACCCATTACTTCTTAAAGGACATTGGCAAATGGCACCCCTTAGGCTGTATAAATCTCTGCAGAAGGAACAGCATAATTTTTCTCCCATCACAAACCTTCCAGTCTAATATCTGACAGCCTAGATCAGGTGCTGTCCAAACATTTATTAAAACATTTTAAATGATGAATATATCCAATTATTACTATTAATGCAGCTAATACTGACTAATGAGGGGGAAACATACTAGCTTGTGTCCCGCAATTCATTACCCCTGCCTTGTCAACAATTCAAAGCCCAAAACCTAATCATCCATACCGGGCCCTGTTATATTTCACACGTCACATTTAATAAGTCACTCAGTGCCTATAAATTAATGTAACATGTCGGCGTTTATGAGTGCAGCTTTGTCGCTGTTAACAAATGATGTGCTGGCCTGGCCTGCTGCAGCTCGGCAGTGACGAATGAGGAAGGATGATTTCTCTCCAAACTCTAAACTACACACTGGGGACCACACCAACACATGGACAGGGGAACACACGTGGGCACACATGTGTGCACACATGTACACGTGCACTGCGTGCGGGAGCAGTATGTAATACAAAGGCTGTGCAGCTGCATGTGCTTTTAGAGGCATATTTTATACATTTTGATGCCGAATATTTGTCAGTCTGGTCATTAGATTCTATCAACATATATCACAGCTATTCATACATGCGTGTAGATGCACACCCGATACCCTACGGTATCATAGCAGTGTATATACAACTCTGCAGCAGGTTTACCAGAAATCTGTCTATGGCATGCATTATGTTACAATTTCACTTGTAGTAGGCTAAACCAACCAAGTTTCCAGAACAATACCACATACAGGTGGGGCCAAGCCGGATTTACAATTAGTCTGAACACGTGTAATGTTTCCACGCTTAGTGCTCCCATAGCCAACCACAGCCTGAAACAGAAATGAAACACCATAGACTTGTATTGCAAAGTAGAATGCTAAACTGCAGGTGACTGGCATGGCACCAACAGTTGCTTTTCTTTTCCTTGAGCAAAGCTGACTCGTTTTTAAACAGTATGAATAATACCTCTGTTATGAACTTAAGTGTCCACAGTACGTGAAGAAAAAACGTACATAGGATAGGTGTACTTTTTAACATGCTTCTTCCTATTTTCCTGCAAGACGTGCAAGCACTGGAAAGTAATGGGGAGAATGTCAGCAGCTTTTTGGTTACTTTGGTTACAGCTGTGGCAGGTTCAGGATTGATGAAAGACATCTGGATCTACATACGGCTGCATTAAGTACTATACACAGTAATAAAACTGCATGTTGCAAATGCAGACTCTGGCCGGGAGGGAAGTTGTCACTAGAAGCAGCTTTTATGGAGCCCAACTGGTTTGTCAGCAGCAAAGGAGGACGACAGATAAGGAAAGGACCTCTGAGAGCTGAGCTCCCAGCCCTAGGAAAGCTGAATCTTACCAAATCACGGACCAGAATGCCAGTTTTGGCCTTGTAACAAAGCTTTCCTGACGGCAATGCCAGTTTTACCCTTCTGTTCTCTTTTACATCAGTGATGTATCCTGTGTTACAGCAACGGATTCTGTATGAAACAAAACTTATTTGAATACACACAATGATTTAAAGACTTTAATTGAGATCTGAATGCATTGGTGATGAGCCCACAGCCAGTTTGGGAGTGATAGATCTGACTGTGAACTTTCTGGGTACTTCTTTGCCTCTGTTGGGAAATTACAATCTGTAAAAAAGAAACTTTTGTGGGAAAGAATCATGTCTGAGGGTCTCCCAGTATGAAAAAAAATGTTCAGAGAAAAACCTCCAGTGTATCAAAACATCATTTTCAGATGGTTTATAAATTAAAAACATCCTTTGCTGGTATAATACAAACCTTGCTTGCAAATTTTTACTGAAGTAAAAAAAAAAAAAAAAGTTATAAATACATTTAAAATGTTGCTATGGGAATTATAGCATTTTTATTCACAAATTTCCCTTTTGTCGTGGAGTGTTGACTCACAGAGTGTAGTGATTCCAGTTTTTTTGGTGGTGGTGGGTTTTTTTTTAATCCTGGTTTCAAATCAGAAAACTCCTGAAAGGCTTCTGGACTTAGAGAAAGGTTTTCTGCATAAGTCTAGCAAAACCACCACAGATAGGTCTAGCAAAAACACCACAGATATATGCCCTGTAACCCCCCTGGGGCCACCAAAGTGAAACCTATCTCTGAGAGAGCATCACACTTCTAGGAGCATTGCGCCATGAGAATCCCTGCACAGCTACATGACACTAAACTTGGGACCAGCTACAGGAAGAAACAGAACAAAGAACACAGAAAGTGGTACTGACAACACACAGATCCCCCTGCCAGCCAGAGCTTGGAGACCTTCCCAAGCTTTTCACTCAGGTAGCACAGACAGAGATTAACTTCTCCAGAGTGCAGCTCAAGTGCTCCAAATGGTCTTTGGAAATTTTTTGTCTTCCCATAGCCTCTGTGGAGTGTGGCCAGATTCACAATTTGGGCTTTTCCACTGTTGTCGGGGCCCAAGTTGTGCAAATACCCCCTTGAAAGATGCCTTCTTATAGAACAGGAAATTTTAACCTTTCTATAAATACTGTCTCCAAAATGTATATGCTTAAACAGTGCTCAAAATACTTTTTCAACCACTGACAAAGGTTTGCTCTTCACTTAATGTCAGCAACCATGACTCAGTGCTCCCCTGTCCTATTGAAGCAGCAATACTGAACAACAGTGCAGAAAAAAGTCATATTTGTTTTCCAAAATCAGTCCACCCTGGAAGGGCCATCCAATGGTTCAGGTACTAGAGCAGAACACAGAAGACCTAGATTCATGTCTCTGCTCAGTATACTTCGTAAGCTGCCAAGCTGCTTTTTAGGCTGCTAAAGATGCAATTAAGCCCTCTTGAAAGTCCTACTGCACATTTTACTGCATCTTTAGAAGTCAAAACACCTTTAAAAATCTAGCTTTAAATCTCTCTTTGTCTTCTTTTCCCATCTTTAAAATAGGGATCATGACACTTCCCTAGCACACAGGTACTATAAGGATAGATAAAGACAAAGACACTTTCTAAAAGGTGTCACACATATCTAGGATTCTCTCATGTATTGTTGGCATAAAAAAAAATCTTAGATACTTTTAAAGACTTGTGATATATAAAGGGGGAAACGATGCAGGATTTCATAGACTTTTTCTTTTAAATATCTCTAAGAAAATTATTCAGTACGGGTGAAAGAAGCACATTTACCAATTTGTTTTTCTAGGTCACGTATGGGGGTTTTTGGCACTTCACACCTTCATACTAACAGATACAGTAACATTTTGTGGGAAGGCTCCAGCATCACTGTTTCTGCACTCTACATAACTGGGCACTAGGCACTACCCTGTGCTGAAGGAGACCCTTTGGGAGCAGTCTGGGGTCAGCCACACTGGGGCAGCGTGCCGTGAACAGCAGCAGAGGCGACCCGACCAATTAAAGTCCTGACCAATTAAGTCCCAGAGCCTCCCATCTGCACAACGTGGAAGGGAATAAAGACCCTGAAAAACTAAGGACTACGTTCCAGCCAAGCGACAGAGACCTCTTACCAATGAAAATAGGGAAGGGAGAAAAACAAGACCCACAAGGTATTAAATATTTTAACAATTTCACTAAAGAAAATCCGTTTGGTAATTGGCTATTAAAATAAGTTATTGTCCCTACAAGCAATATTGTATCTCCAGCACCTAAATCAGAAATTATATGGTGCAAACTGTCCCTCCAAGTAACTCTGTGACAAGACCTAGGCAAGCAAAAGTTGAGACCACCATTTCTGCCCAAAACCAATTTGTTAGAGCAGCTCAGCTCTTTTTTTTTTTTTCAAGTAACATCTTTTTTAAAGTCCCATTCTCTTCAGCATCCTGTTATTCATTTACCATCTTTATTCTTTTCAGACATAAATTCTGGGGCAATACTGTATTATTTGTGTAGAAATCTGACCTACTGGAGGCCTCCGGGTACTACTGTAAAATACTTAACATAGAAGAACAAACTTCATCTTCTTTTATTTTTTTTTTTCCTTTACACAGACATTAAAGTCTAAACGGGCAGGAAGAGAAGCAAAAAGTGATCTGAGTGCTAACAAAAAAGCTTACTAATGTACGCATGGCACAACAGTCACACTTAGCTCTGAAAAGACAGAAAACTCCACGGGAAAGGTGGAGACTTTGCAACATAGCCACCACACCAGCACTGCTAGAGAAAGCTTTAAGAAAAGGAAGAAAGTAGAATTACCCTTTTGCAAGGGATTGGTGGAATCTCTGAAATCTCGAAGAAAAGAAGAGAAATCTGCATGACAATAACATTGTTTCCTTCTCTGAGGGACCCACAGGACTCACAAAATCATACAGAAAAGAACACAGCTCTTTTCAATTCAGCCCATTGTATAGAACAGTGAATGTCACAAGGTTTATTTTATAATGATTTATTATCAAGAAAGATAAGGGCTCAGGCAGAGATATATTTTCTCAAGAATTTATTGTTCACCAAAATGGTTTGTTTTGCAGAAACATTTCTTTTGCTCTACTTTGTTCTGGCAGTTCCTTTTGGCTTCATCCTAGAGCTGCTTCCATCCATATCTGGCTTTGCTCTGAGAGAGGAAAATTTTGAATCCTCACTTCTTCTGCTACCTGCTGCTCTCAGACTTCCCCTGAACAGCGATGCTGCATCTGTAATCACTGCTAAGCCACCACCTATTCCTCCTTGCACCATAGCTGTCTGGCTCCTCCCTTCTGAAACACCAGAGATCTCTCAGACCTCTGGAGAGCCAAGGAGGGAGCAAAGCACTGCCAGTACAAGACTCAATCCACTGCCACCAGAGACAGAGGCACACGCCTGAATCCCCCAGTGAGGATTTCCTTTGCTGAGCTACACTAGCAAAATTCCTGCTGGGGAATACCCAGGTGGCCCAGGAGGACCGGAGCAGCTCAAGCCCGTCAGCTGGAGGCAGAGGCTGGTGTTTGGGAACTGGCTCCCTGAGGGAAACAGACAAGCAAAAGCTCAGCTGGAAGAACATCCTTCCTAATCCCTGTGTGAGTAAGGAAATGAGGTGCACTGAAATGAAGGGCTTTAACCAGCTCTCCCTACCACCTGCCAGCACAAACTAGCATCTCTACAAAAATGCTGGCCAGGTGTTCTGCCTGATCCTGTGCCATCTCAGTGCCACCACAGACTTCAGCAGTCTTCCTTTCCTGTGTGTTCCTACTGCACTTCCTTACTATAGTAGAGGGACAATTTATATTCTTTATCTATTCAGTCCCTAGAGCAATCATGCCAGTTAAGGAAATGCCAATGTTCTCTTTCCATAGGGAAGGAAAATGAGTGATATCCCACGGCTGTGCAAAAGTTTTTGGGAAAAGAAGGGAAGATATTCTTGTGCATGGACCAGTACTGTAGCTCTGCTAAGGACTAAATTTCTACTCCAGTAATTATTTCGTTTCATTAGAAAAGGAAAAGGATTAAAAAATTAAAATAAACTCTAACTCAGCGGCATTTTCCATCTCGAACTAGTACTTGTTTCAGAAAGTAGATAAGCCAAAAACTGATCAGATGAAGAAAAGTCAAAGCACATTGTATGTCCAAGCTAAACTGATCCAATTCCACATATTCAGTAAAAAAATTAAGCCAAAAGTAGGTCAGAAAAGCTGACAGAATTAATCACAGAACAGATGAATAGGAAATTTGATGGAAATAAGATCACTTTTCATGATGGAATTCATAGTCAGTGTTTAATTGAGTACAATGAACTCGAAAATACACTTGGTGAATGTCTGCATTAGCTGGACTCCTGAATGTTTGTTAGCAGTTAAGATACACAAACTGATCAATAGTGTAAAACAAAGGAGCTCAGGTATGCGTGTGTACTCATACATCACTTCAATAAATTATCCGGGGTGTTACAACCGGAGGAAGGGAGGGGGGTGGATTTAGAACAATCATTTTGAGATCAAGAGCTAAATCATTTCAACCACATCTTGATTTCTGCAAAACTCGGCAGGAATTATGAGGCTTAACAGCATCTCAACAATTAGCATATTATAAATACAAAAATGATATATTAAAGTGAGAGAAGAAAAAGGCCAGCATTTTACACCTACAGTAATATAATTCCACTACTTAATGCAAAGTAACAGGCATTAGAGTGTTTGGGATCCTCTTGTATAGTGTTATCTGTTCTATCAGTAAATGAGACTATGTGAACAGTACAACCTATAAATAATTCAAGGCCTGAGATGGCAATTATAGAACCATGCACAACCAGCATGAATATTTTATGAAGGCTAAAACAGCCCTCAGAATGAATCATGGATAGATGAACACACACACATACACACACACACACTCAGCTGTTGGCCAAGTATTGCTTCCAGACATGGTTTATATCTGACCCTTAGCACATCTAAAAAGAAATTTCCTGAACACAAAAGTCAGAAGATACATCCATATTTTTATATATTAAAAGATATTTAAAAAAATAAATAAAGG
>NW_008581157.1:0-36268 GCF_000691845.1 Merops nubicus | reverse complement strand
AGTTATATTGATGAGGGAAGATGCTTGTTTCTTTCCAAAGATTCTGGTAGGAATAGTAAACAACTTTTTTCTATAAACAAAATGCAGTTGACACAAGCAAACTATGATGTACAAAACAAGGGCCTGCAGAAGCTATGCAGTACATTGGTCTGCAATACCTGCCCCTAAAGGAAGACTTGCCTCCATGGAGATATTTACCAGTAGAGACATACTGGTATGACTTCCCATATGGGCACTGTTATTGCAGCACAAGAGCATTCACATGGGAGTTACAGCAGTATAACTACTCCAGCATAATTATATGGGTATAATTATGCCAGTAAATTTCCCTGTATTAGCAAGCCCAGAGAAAACCTCCCTGTAAGGAGCATGGCACTGCTGCATCCTGCCCCAGCTCACAGCCAACAGCCTGCAGTGAAATGCAGATCCCCAAAGATCCCCAAATCCTGCTCCCAAACCAGGGCAATCAGTGGCATATGAGTAAACTACTAACAAATGAGCAAAAAAATAAAAACATTTTACATGCATATCATGGATATAGACACAAATACACATATGTGCACACATAGACACTGTGGTTATATTTATACTGTATGTAAGTAGCTCATATATAAATATACATACATTTATTTATATGAATTTACATTTTGAGAACATATGTGTTATAAACACTGTCTGATTAGTCCACAGATCACCTCTTTGAAATGAGGATGTATAATTTCTCCCATTCTCTGACCGGTAAAACTAAAATACACAGTTAAAACACCACCATCTATTAAAAGAAACTGGGCTGGAACCTGAGTGACCATCAGATAACTCTTCTATGCCAAATATAAACAGATCTTTGATAGTTTGAGGATTTCACATGTGCAAATACAACTGACGAGCCTGGTTTTGGATGCATGGCAGTCCTACACACATGCTTGAGAAATAAAGATTAAGACCAAAACCAGAAAAATAATGGGGCTAAGGAGGCAGCAGGGCTAAGGAGGCAGCATCAGATGTTTCTTACTAATCTTAATACATTTTTGCTCTTTTTTGTTTTTTAAACTCTAATTGGGTCTTTCATTTGCATCTAAAAAAAGGATCTTCTAAGGCTACAATTTAAAACGATGCATTGCAGACAGGCTGCCGAGTCCTCCTGCAAGGATGTGCCCATGAATAGGGTCACAGTGTCACAGACA
The DNA here is from genome assembly GCF_000691845.1 of Merops nubicus. Taxonomy (NCBI): domain Eukaryota; kingdom Metazoa; phylum Chordata; class Aves; order Coraciiformes; family Meropidae; genus Merops; species Merops nubicus. Next base: position 35,084 of record NW_008581157.1, on the reverse strand, counting down.
GCACAGCGAGCACGAACTCACCCATCTCACTGCCTTTTCCTGCACGACCCCTATAATTTTGTGGGTTTGGCAAACACAAGGGGCAATTGTGTCCGCCAGGGTCAAGCTGCCACTGTGGGGGGTTTGTGGGCAGGACTGGTATCTGAGGCAGAGGGCTTGTGTCATGCTGGGTCAAGATACTGCAATTGTGGGGGTGCCAATTTGGCAGCTACTAGGTGGGTTGCAGTTGTTTTCCAGGGAGGGAAGAGACGAGCGTACAGGGAGCTCTGGAAGATGTAGTTAGAACTGAAGCTGTTTCTAGAAGGTTTGGCACTGAAAAGAAAGTGAAATTAGTTAAAGGAAGCGGGGAGATCGCAGAAGCACAAAGCACCTAGGAGCTGGAATGGTTTAGGCTATCTGTAGGGGAAGACACAGCCTCTAAAGGGATCTATGCCTTCAGCAACCTTTATTGTCATAAGTATAATACCTTACTGAGCAAACAGGCACATTTTCCCCAGCAGAAAAACCTGGAAAACAACAAATCCTTCAGTGTGTACACCCATGAGAAACTGGTGAAACCTCTTCCCCAATACACAAGTGCATTTCAGAGCCCAATTCTGTGTTGGTTGTCCACCTCCTAACTCAGCCTTTTTCTTTTTCTCTCATCTGTCCATGCATTTGAGATGCTGAATTGTAAGTCAAACTGTAACTTGAACACGATCAAACTCCTGGTACGTACGGATCCAGCAAAGCAGAACTGTGGAGTTTGTTATTTCTCATTTAAAGGCAGCGAATAAAAAAAGTTATGAACAGAAACGCATACCTTAAGACCACAACTCCAAAGGAAATACTCTGCTAATTGCAAGGGTGTATTAAAGTCATGAACTAAGTAAACTAATTTGCTCTTGGCATACTTTCTATACCTCCCAAGTTTCTGTTTAGAACCTCTGTTTAGACATTTCACAATCTAAATCTGGTGAAGTCTGAAAAAAGCCTTTGGGGGGTTGGGGGGGGAACTGGTGTAATAACCAGCTTTTGGAACTTGATCTTGCTTTTTATTAATTTGCAATATAGATTTGATTTCTAACTCAAAAAAATCTGAATGGTTCATCTTTTATTTTCATTATTTTGACATTTCTGATAGCATTTCTAAAAGATAAACAGAGGCACAAGGTGGCACTGGAAAGCTAAATGCTAACACATGGAGCGCTCTACAACTGCAAAAATTTCTCTCATACTTTTGCAAACACCACAGCCAAAATCAACAGTACAAGTTTGATTTTCCTCATCATGAATTGACAGCTTATTTATCTCTAAGGAAGAACTTTCTAAACCCCTTAAGTTTCCAAACAACTGAGGAAGGATTCTGCTGACTATTCAAAAATATTGGTGCCTCAAAAATTATAAGCTAAGTTATTCAATTCTTTGTGTGTTCCTTCCAAAAAAAAAGAAGCATGCACTACGAATTGCAACAGATTTCATGAAATCAAAAAAAAAGACGATCTGCCACAACACTTTCTTATTAGCAGGGCATCTTTCTTCTGATATTAAACCTGTGTTTATCTGTGCTGTGCCTGAAGTCCAGCTAAACAGTGCTCATGGTATCAGCTGAGCTTAAATACATATAGATCTTCAAACACTTGGTCAAGTCTCATTAAAGTCAAAGTTTAACACATGCTTCAGGATGGGCAGAACAATGATGGATTTACATTAAATGCTCTGTTGTTTTCTTGAATTACTGCCTTAACCACTTCATAGTACAGTGAAGGTAGATACAACCCTCCTCATAACGCTGGAAAATGCCAGTGCTTTATTACAGCAAGAGCAGCACAGGCCTTGTCAAACTGCCATTGCCTGCAGCAGAAATCATGGTTTCTAGTGGCTGTTAGGCAGAGAGTGGTGGTACATCAACACTGCACAGGAGAGAACATAACCCTGCCAGTGCAGTACCCAACTAAAGCAAACCTGGACTCCATCAGCCACTAGTTATGCATCAGCATCCCCCTCAAATGCTGCTTTCCAGTGAGCTAACTGCTTGTTTGCAGTAGAGACTTTAAATCAATACATGGGAATGAAAGTATCCAGCAATGCTAACAGATCAAGTATTCAAATGTGGAATCCAAGTAACGTTTCACTTGCCAGTAAAACGCCCAATGTAACTCATTTACTCATGAAAAGAGCTGTGTCTGAAGTCATCTTTATTTACAATGTGTTTGTGTCATATGTTTGTTTGGAAGTGGAGGACGAGTTGGAGTAGGTGGCATCTCTCATAGCTTCCTTTTCACACGCTCCGAATTCAGGCTCCAAAGGTCTGAGCCTCACAAGGCAGTTACTGAGGAGTAGGGGAAGGCACACATTTACTTGCACCAAAACTACATAATGTATTTGCTGTGAAAGTGGTCTGTTAGCCCAAGTCTGTAAATCAGGAATTCCCTGTGCAAAATATGGAGCTACTCCACTTTAAATCTGGTGTAACAGAGAAATCAGACAATGGACCTCCACTGCTCAAACTTCAAAATGAGTATAAAAATTATCAATCAAGTAGGAATGTGATAACAGGCTATGAGTTTTGCTGAATACACAGAATAAACATTTTTTTTTTGACACTGGTCAAAACTCAGAACTTTTGTTTGATTTAGAAGCCTGAAATTTTTAAATCTATCATCTGAAATCATAATTAACAACACCATGATGTAAAAAAATCTAAATTGTACCTGAAATACCAAAATCACCTTATGTAAGGCATGACAGAAATATGCAGTACGGTGGGAAATCTGTAATTTCCCCAGACATCCTGCTGGCCACTGTGATGTATACCATGGTCAAGTGAAACTTGATAACAGGAAAAAAAAAAAAAAAAAAAAAAAAACCAACTCAGACTTCAGGTTTTCCTGTTCCAAGCTCTCAGACCACCCTATTCTTGGAGCTAATGGAGAAATCTCAGATAGCAGGAAAGAGCCCACAAGGAAAACATAAACCCGCCAGGAGCAGGAGGTGTCTCCAGCTATGTACAAAGTATCATGTAACATTTTCATCCACTTATTTTTCTAAAGTAAGAGACCCGTTTCGATCACAAACTGCAAGTAAAACTTCACACCATAAAACTAAAAATATGTTTAAACCGTGTTTGAATGTATTTGATAAAAAAGATGTCACTGAGAGCACTGTTCCATCCTGAAACTGGTATTTTTGCAAGCAATTGCATCCAAAAGGGATGGCTTGTTTCTAGGTTACTCTGCAGAGCAGCTGTCTCAAGAGAGATAAAAGAGCAAAGGTAGGTCTCTCCTGTATATCCCTATCAAGATATTAATGGATGTGATGGGAGAAAGCCTGAAGTGATGTCACTGGAGGCAAAGTGCACGCAGTGTTATATGGATTCCATAATGGAGCAGGAGAGACAAGCCACAAACACAAGAGAGGGAAAATGCTGATGAAAATCAGGTAAACAATAACGAAATGGAAATTCACTGGGAACAGCAGCTTTTGTGAAATGGGATATATGGACACCGTTAAGCCTTCATGAGGGGATGTGGACTGTATGAAGGAGCAGAAAAAATAAAAAAGAAGTGTCTGACACTAGTTCAAAACAAGCCTGTACACAGACTCTACTGTTCAGAAGGTCCTAAACCCACATATCCCACCATAAGCCCATTCAAAAATGCTACCCTGTAGGGCCTTCCTAACCGACTGCAGTGCCACACGTGCAGCTTTCTTCTAAATCAGCCAAACAACAAAGTTTGGAGGACTGTCACACAGCACCAGAAAACGCATCCTGCAGCATAAACGGTCATCCGGCACAGAAAGGAGATCTTGTGTTAAAGTTATACGTGCATACACATACAGCCAGTTCCCTGGGGTAGGAGGCATTACATAACCCCCACTATTCACTAAACGTAATTTCTGTTTTACTGAAATAAAGACAGACAGGTAACCACTGTAACTGCAGAATCATAATAATGAACCGGCCAACAGATGGCAGCTGAACCAAATCACCTGATTTAAATACGATCTGCATTCTCTTCAACTGGGCAAGTTCTGCAAACAGATTTAAGTCAACTGATAAAAATCAAGCAATTTCAGAAAAAAAATTGCTTGTAATGGATTATAACTTTATTATGAATTATGTCTCTGAACCCCCATGTTTACAAAACCAAACAGTACCACTGTGGCAACTGAAGGGGGAGGGGTGCAGTATCATTCTATTTAATTTTGCACACCAATGATATCATTAATACAATGAAAATAATGTGTTGTGCATGAATCCAGCTTCTGATGGCAGCACTTTGGAGAGAGACTGAGAAAATACAAAGCAGAAATAGAGTCCTCAGGCAGCCAGTGAATATGAATAAAAAAAAAAAAAAACACAAGAGAGCTTTCTGGCCTGAGGTTAGAGGCAGAGGTTGGCATTATTTTACATTAGAAACAATTCACATTCAAAACTGTAATTGATAGCAGTGAAGTGTTAGGGAAAAGAGACTGTGGTGTTCAGGCAGGCTGACCTGCCAATCAAACTCAACCTTTCTTTGAATGAATAAAAGCTTCATTGCCCTATTATGTGGATCTGGGCAGGCAGCACTGAAGTACCCTGTTTGTCAAGTTTATGTGCACTGCCCCAAGCTACTCAGACACCCATGCTCAATAATAACTTGAAATCATCAGTGATTTTTGATAGGGTTTCTTTTAAAACATTTAGTGTTAATTTTACTAAGTCCCTGGGACTTAAAGAAACAGGAGGGCAATATTTCCACTCTGCTTTGTACAAAGACAGCAAAAGGCTGTCGGCTGGGGTTTTTTTTTAAACATCTGTGAAACCGTGTAGTCTGAACGCTGCAGGCAACAGCTCCTTATCATTACAGGGAGGAAATGCTTGTCTTGATACTTTTTTTTTTTTTGCCTCTCCTCCAGGCAGGAGAGCTCTTGTAAATAGAACAATTGGCCCTTTGCTAACCATTTGATGGGAGACTTTGGTTTTTCACGATTCCTTTCCTCTCCCAATTGCTGCCAGTCCATTATGCCCCTTACAGCACCAAATTCGCTGCTGCTCTCATCCTGATGCATTTATGAGCACTGGAGCCAACAGAATTATTTGCTGCAATCAAGATGGTCTTTTTGTTTGCAAATTGACCACCTTCAGAGGGCTGCCTGGTTCTGTTGAGAGGTGTGGGGAGTGCTCAATTCTGAATTTGGCCGACATGATTCATCCCTTTACCTGCAGGGTGCTTGCTTGGGGAATACCACCTTTACTCATGCAAGCCGTTAGGAAGCTGATATTTCAGGAGATAGTAGAGAGGATGGGGACAAGGTCTGTAAGCAAAAGGTACACAAGGCTAGACGTTTAAGAAAGGACCTCACTGCCCTGCTCCAGCATCGCTCCTCTGAAACGGAGAGCGGGTGTCTGGGCAATACGGAGTACAGGTCTGAGTTTCTGTGCAGCGAGCAGTGTTCAGATCTCTGCAAGGTCCAGTGTCAGTCCTCAGGTTTTGAGGACTGATTCTGACACTTCTGTTTGCTGAGGGCTCCTCACTCTGAATGTGAGCACTGACAAACGTTCTCCAGGCAGAGGATCTACTGCTGCCTGCGCCGCTCATTCCCCGTTTTCCTTGATTGTGTGAGAACTGTTTGCTCTCACAGCTCTGCAGTTTTTTTACTTCCTAAATCTCCCTATTAGCAAGTATACAAAGCCAGTTTCATTCAAATGCGTCCACATTTGCGGTTTCTTGTAAAGCTTCAAAAAAAAAACCCTTCTGCTGGGAAATTAGTTCAGTGTCCAGATATTCTTGTTGATATATCAATATTATAAGCAACATATAAATACAAATAAGAGCTCCTCCCAGCCAACAAGAACAAACACAGTGTCACCATGAGAAAGCAACCCTCCAAAGACAGCTCAATTTCAAAACCTGATTTAGCAATCAAAGTTTCTGATTACATTCAGCCACTGCTTTTCCAGTTCTCTTCACAAATGATTGAGGGGAAAAGCTACTTTTGTAAGTGGATGTTGCTGCAAACAAACCGGGTAGCAGTTTGCGGCTAGAAAAAGTAAGCAAGGAAACCTTTCTTAAAACACTTACAAAGCAATTAAAGGAGACGGAGAAGAAAGCGAAGCTGAAAAGAGGAGCATTCACCCGACTTCTGCCTTTTAAACCGCTGCCCCTCTTCCTTAGGCTATTGTCTCCCGGGTTTTAAATATCTTCTAAGCTGTATTTTCAAAGGGGAAGCTCTGTGTACCGGCGGACAGACAAGTTGGTTGAAAATAGATTCATCAAGGCTTCAAAGGATTATTGTTTGCAAAGAGATAGTACAAACATTACTATTTCACAGTACAGCTATGACATTATTAACCTACTGTGCACGGATTTTATTGCCAGATTGGTTCATTTATCAAAAATAAGGGAAATTCAAAGCACCATAAGGAAGCTAACATTCCAGCAGGCTAGGCTTTCACTTAACGTCATTAATCTATCTATTTACACAAGAGGCAAAAGTGTTCATTTAGTGGTGTCTTGCAGTTCAGCATAAGAGCCTTGATTCAGTTTCTGAGCATCATTACGTCAATACTGTACTCGGCAGCAGAGGAAATATTAGTATTTTTTTCTATGAAATTAATTTTTTTTTTTACTTGCAGCATCCTTTCCCTAGCTAAGGGCTGGGAGGAAGATGACAGTTGCTATGTGTGAAAAGTGCGTATGTGCACAAAAACAGCCAACATTGGAGAGAAGAAAAAGATACTCAAATACTGCAATATATATGTCATAAAAAGAATGAAAACTTTTATATGTAAGAATTTGTGTCTTCATGTCACAGTATCACAGGGTAAAAGTAAAGAGTGTGCTGAGGGAGGAAACATTGAACAATGACTCTTTTTCTTTTCTTTCTTTTTTTTTTTTCTTTTTTTTTAAAGAAACTGATGGCAAACATCTCAATAATTCATGAAGAAGCAATTGATTTTTTTGGCTGGAAGGACTGGCTCCTTTCGACTTGTCCTCTCCAGAGGAAAAGCTCATTAACACAGAGGTGTGGGGATCAGGGTGTGTGTGTGCACGTGTACATTCTGTATGCGTGTGTTCGTGCGCACTATTTATTGACAGATATTTATCTAACTTTTAGACAAATGTGATATTATGTTTTTATCTATACAAAGACTAGAGATACAAATGCACAAATACACTTACATACAGTGGAAAATACTCTTACGGATTTTCATTACCATATTCAGACTTTTCTATTCCCAAAGACTTTTGTGAAGACCCTAAATTATAGCCTTTTAATTGACCCACCTCCAAAGCACGCTGAGATCCCAAGATGCATATAGTATTTTTGCAATACATTATGGGTCAAATTCATTTCAGGTACAACCCCTTTGCAGCGACTAGTTATATCTTTTGAGAATGTTAGCCCCCAGAGTACAGTGACAGCAATTACCCCTATTTTCCTGCAGGAAACATTACAATATATTTGAACACTACTGAAAGCCAGGAAAATGTGCTGATACTCATGGCTCCCTCAGATGCCTAATAATGGAAATTATAATGTCTCCAGTTCAGCCCACTGGGTTTTGACCCCAATGGTCAAAACATAAGAAGGCGGCTTGCCATTTTGGTTTTTTTTTTTTTCTTTCCCCTCTCTTTGCCTTTTTTTTTTAACCCTCTGCTTTTATCATTGTTTTAAAGCTTTTTCTTTTTTTTTTTAAAGAGTTTTTTCAACTAGCTGGAAAAGTAGCATGCAGCACCCAATACTTTATGACTGGCTTTACTTAACTCCACATGGCCAAGGCATGCAAAAGTTCAACAAAAGCTGTGATTTCATTCTGATGCCAGGATTCTGCAAGTTCACACCCTTGCATAACACGTATAGCATACGTTGCAATATGTTGGTAGAAAAGTGGAGAGATAAAGAAAAGTTACTAGCCTTAGACCTGAAGGATACACTTTGCATGGTGTGCAGGGCATAGGTAGTTATTCTCAGTGAAGAATGTGTAATCCACCTCCTGTAGTAGTCTGACCTTTAGCCACCGCTCATATGGTTGGAAAGTATCCTAGCATCCACTGATTTTCACTCTGTGAAACCAATTAATTTACCCCTCTCACACCCACCACTTCACAAATTCTTCCCCATCTTCCCTTACTCCCTTTCCTCCCCTCTTCTCCTTTCACCCTCTCAGACAGCAAACCCTTTCTGATTGGAGCACTGCAGTGAGTTGGGAAGGCACAGCATGATACTGCCCAGTCCAAATTATCCACGTCCCTGCAAACAGGGCTATGCTGTAGCCACCCACACTAGAAACAAAATGACTCCAAATACCTAAGACCTATTTCTGGACCGAGATGCCTCAGCTCCCAGCTCACTCTCCACCCACAATGAAATCACTTATACTGGGATATCTGGTGTGTTGGAGCACAGATATTGCTATACAGAACATACCACTAACCCAAGGGGAAGGTATGGATTGTGTCTCCTCTTTCCCATACATGACTGTACCACAGCAAAGTAAAGGGACCTGCACTATATTTAATGCACACTCTTCCGGGCATATAAAATTGTCTAGAATTACTTACTTTTAAACAATATCAAGGACCAAACAACAACAACACTGCCTTTGGAAGTTTAAAGTTTAGCAGCAGGTTTTAAAACTCAGAAGATGGGGCTTTATTTTGGTTTTTGCTGACTATGAATTGCAAACCCAAATGATTAACCTCTCCACTGGGCTCCCTGTTTCCAGGGGAAACAGCAGAAAGGACGATTTCTATGCTTAAATCTCTAAATCAGATTGCACAGAGTAGTGCTGGCAGGTGATAGCTGAGCAGAGGATACATCCTTTTGTCATCAAAACCTTACAAATTATTTATTTGATCAGGAAGGAGAGCTGCAAAAGGCATCATATATTGATAGTTACTATTTCAGGGCGGGTTGCTATCCTTTCTAGTTGCTGTAAGAATAAAGGAACAACTCTTAAAATACACTCAACTCTCCATACATTATATTTTTGGTGTGGAAGAACATTGAACTTACAGCTCAGATGACAAAGCCACTACATCTCTCTGTAATGGATTTGTGCAGCATATGATCCCATCAACTGTGCCCCAGAAAACCTGGGCTTGTTTTTTGGCTTTGCCACTCACACTACTGTGTGAGTTTGGGCTAATCACTTTATCCAGTTGTATCTCTCCGTTCTCTTCTACCCCTCTCTTGCCTTTGACTACTTATGTACAGTGAGGATGGCTGAGAACAGCAACTGCTTTTGCCTATGTATAGAAACTGTTACTTAGCATCTCGATTTTTGCTACTTCACAAATAAGTAATAACATACCTACCCATGTATTTATTTGTTTAGGTACCCCCCCTCAATTCCAGCTGGCACACTGTGCGTTTTGGGGCCCATCTGCTGAAGGGAACAGTTCACTGATACTGGACAGTTTTCATTAGCTGACTTAGGAAGAGTAATTTGAGCCTGCCGTGGCTCCCTGTTTGTTCTCCAACACCCACCCAAAGTACTGCTTCTAACACTGACTAGCATTATTTAAATTCTCACAGTAATAGCTGGTTTACCTCCATTTCCATGTGATTTTTGTGAGGATTTCATCATGACATTTTTTAAAGGAGGTCAATTTCTGGATTTCATACAGTGTTGGGAGAACCAGAGAATATATAAACCTCAAAGTGAACCCTTTATTCACCATCGTACAAGACAACAAATAGAGAGAAACTGGTATTTCTGTATTTAAAAATTTTCTGATTTTATATTCAATCTCATTATTCTGGAGGGAGCTAGTGCCAGAATACTTTGGGTTGTCACACACCCAATATGACCAAGGTCCTAAAGAGACAAAAAGGATTTCAGATTTGGAACAAACTCCCTCCAAAAGCAGGGCTTCTCTTGAAGTCTTCCAAAATACAATACCTATGAATCTAATGTCTTCCATGAAGGCAGACACTGAGCCAAGTATCCATCTCAGCAGTGGCCAATACTAGCTATGTGAAAGGAGAAAACAGGAATGTGGAAAGTGTATCTGACTGTACTCTCCCAGCTTCCAGCAATGAAAGTTGCAGGGCTCTCTGAGCCCAGAAATTGTATCCAAGCCCTCATATTTAATAGGTTTTGTCAGATCTGTCCGCCTTGAACTTGTCTCTCTTTGAACTCATTTACAGTTTTGACCTCCACAACATCCTGTTGCAATGGCTTCCACAATTTAATTATGCATTGTGTGAAAAAGTACTTCCTCTGTTTGTGTTAAACCTGCTATCTGATCATTTAGCAGGGAAATTCTTATTCCTTGTATTGGGAATTGTGAATACTCATTCTGTCTTCCTTTTGAGAATTTCATAGTCTTGATCGTATCTTCCTTCACTCGTCTCTTTCCCATTCTAAAGATGCCTGGTCTCTACAATCTCTGCTCATATATCTGAATATCCCTCTTCTCGCCTCCTGCCCCCCTCCACCTCCACCCACCCCCAAGATACCTACTTCCTTCACTCGTTTGTGTTCTGATTAGGGTGCTGGGAAGTGACAAAGCAGAAGCCGGAGGACTCATCCTGGTAAATGTTTTGTTTGCACAACTCTTTTTATTATGTATTTTTAAAACTCTTTCTGCAAGATTTCACTTTCTAAGAATCAGAAGAATAAAACAAACGGTTTTCTTAAAATGTGGTCCCTTCCCTCAAACTTGATTCTAGCTGCTAGATGTTTACCAAAACACCCCAAATATTTAAAAAAATTACATTATGGCCATTACAACATTGCCAATGAACTGAAAGATGCTGGGTGAAAGGGTAGGTGCACAGAAGCCAAGCTCTTGTAAAGCACGGTTCAATAGCCCCTGGAGTGTAGTGTTTATCAACGAAGGGATTTTACTTTCAATTTCCCTCCTGTAATACACCAAAAGATGCTCCTTTTTTTACTTGTGCTATTTGAATTTGATCCACTTGATCCCCACCATCTTGAGAGCCTCGCACTTACTCCCGGTTTTGCATCATGAATAAAGCTAATGAGCTACTCATAGTAACTCTCAAACCACTGTCCTGGGCTACTATTACTGTGAAGAATTTTTAACTATTTGTTCCTGATGATGTTGTCAACAGCTATCCCAGGTGCTAGGCTGTAGATTACTGTCTTACACAAAGAGCTAATTAAAGTTCACCTCTGCAAACATGAAGTTCTTGGCTAATCTCCAGGTTTAATTGCTACTTTGTACATAACTCTTGATATTTTTATTGGAGTTGGATCCCTCCACGTGGAGGCTCAAATTCATTCATTACATTCTAGCTGTTGCCTTACATTTAAAAACACAGCCAGGGCAGGCAAGGGAATGAATGCCTTCATGAGCAACCTGCACAATCTACAGTTCATCAGGTGGGGAGACAACCACGTCCACAGAGACACTACTCAATTTAGGCCTAGATGGCACCAATTTCTTCCAGTGCAAAGGAAAAAGGAGAGGCTAAAATTATCTAAGCATAAATTTGGCACTGATAACACATCTTACCTGGAGCACATGGGGAACAGCATCCAAGTACTAGCTCTATGCTACAGGTCTTTGGCCTACTTCATAGTGAGTTTAATAGCTGTCTCCTAGTGTGCCCCTCTACTTCTTTCTCTTCTTTCTCTAGGCTCCAACGTATTTTTCCTTTTTTTTTTTCCCCCTGTGAAGACTGTTGTGAGCATCTCCCTACTGCACATTTCAGAGCTTTCAGGGTGCAGTCACCTAGAGCCGCTTTCTCTGGATTGTGATAAATTAGCAACTTCACAGCATTTTCACCTTTTAGACTTCAGGGACACAATCTGACTTGTCCAAAGCTTCACCTACTCTTCCCATGACTCATAAGAGTCCTTCCTATTTCTTGTTACTGTATGTATAGTAGAAGTGAATTGGTTAATGGCATCTCTCTTGGATCTTCTTTTGTCAGCTGAGAGGGGGAAAGAAGCCTTTCAATACTTCATAGTAACCTCTTGGTCTTCTGTCAAAAAATTTCTTGTCATCTATAAGAGCACCCTGCTTCTGCTTAAAGACTCTTCTTCTGGATGTGGAATATTTCCCACTGATGGAGTTTTGGGGGCTCTAGGGACATTTCTAAGTAAAGTTCCTTTAGCAGCTGCTGTGCTTATACAATTCCAAAACTTCTCTCCAGTTCATTCTGCAGTCTCAGCTGCCACTTTGCAGTCTTCAGGTTGCCTAACTAGTTTTTGAATTCTCTTTCTTATTTCTATTTCCCCTTTTTATGCTTACTGTATTAATTACATGAGATCATGCACAACTAATTCCTCTTTGGCTGACAGCAGGGTTTGGAGACAGGCTCTTCAGAAGTAGCAGTGGGACCTCGCACAGCTTGACTCAAAAGATTGACTTACAAATGCCTTATCTGGACAGCCACAAGATGGGGACAAAACCCACAGTACCTTCCCTGAGTGGGCCATACATTTTTGCAGGCATTAAACTACAGTGTACCAACTCATGGTACTCAGGTGTCTCCCTACCTTGTATCTCCAAAGATGATCATTTCTTCCAAAATATATAAATGTTCAACATAGCACTAGGGCTGCTCTATTCGGTCTTCAGGTAACATAACCACCCAAGTATTCTTTACTTCCAAACGAACCCTCTGCACAATGTCAACATTCAGAAATTAATCTTTTTAACTTCCTCTCACACCAAGCTTTAGTGTAACATAATAAGGTGGGAATAAGGCAGGGAAATCTGTGCACCAACTAAAAAATAAACAAAAAAAAGAAAGAACAATCATGGATTTTAATACTTGCAACACAAAAGGGTTTCTGTCACCAGCTTTGTCATTGAAGTCCCACGTATTTTACACTGTCCATAAATTTTCCATTCCTGATATGCCAGGTGTTTTGGCACAGGAAGAAAGTTCTTGTGCCAGGAGAAGATGCAGCAAAGCTGACCACGAGGAGGAAAGCAGAGGAGATAGTTTGAAGTTCAGACCAGAAGCTTTTCAAATGACAAGCAGTCCAGCATAAACCACACTGTCAGTCATGATGCCCTCTTCAGGTTTTTGAGTTAACTGTTGACCTAACTAGGACACGATACACTTCCACAAACCGTTGTTCCAAACCCCTGGAAAAGTCTAGCAAAAAGCTCTGCATCTCTTTACACTTACTTAGTGATGTAAGAGTTGACCCTACCAATTTGAGACCAAACCCCTACTACTTGACTCATAGATTAAGGAAAATTTGCCCTAATTTGAAAGGCAATCTGGGAAATGCAAGCATAAGAGACAGAAAGCAGAAAATTTCAACAGGGGGGGAAGAAAAGACTGAAATAACAGATATTTTTTTTTTCTCTTGGCAAAGCTAAAGCAGTTGAAAATGTGAAATTGACGAAGCAACCCAAAGACGAGTGGAGAATAAAAAGGAGAAAGAAAGAGGCCTGACTCCAAAGAGAAAATGTTCTTCCAGTTTCCAGCTGATCTTTGAAGAGTTGTTACCAAATGAGAAGATAAAAGACTGACCAGAAACCCAGAGCAGGAACCAACAGCTAGAAGAAAAGGAACGGATCAGGAAGAAGTATGTGTGATTATTTTGAATACGGCTAATGGGGGAGAAGTAGTCCTTGAACTTGACTAGGGTGAGGTCACCATCAGTGACGTTAGCTCTGCAGAGCAGTACCATTGTTCTCTCTGAAGTCTTTCCCTTTGGATGGTTAAAAAGAAAATAACTGTTTTCACCATCTTCTCTTTTAATTTCAAGACAGGGTGATTCGGCTCCAGCTGTTTCCACACCCTGCTTTACATCTACGGTCCATGTGACCTTTCCTCCCTCCCCCACCCCCAGCCATTTCCTCTCTGAGCTCTTCAGAACAGCTTATACCAAACAATATTTAGACCTAATTCGTTCTTGCTCCATTTGGTTACTTCTCTTAGCTGCAAAACAGAAAATAAGTGCATTTCCCTAATGAAACGAACACAAAAACCTTATAAAAATATTGGCACTGTTAAATTCTTGTCACATGAAAATCAAAGCTGTCCCAGCCCCCTCTCCCTCATTTTCGATCTCTAGCATATATATTATTAACCACCTTTTTTATTTTGCTGCTTATGAAAGAATACATGGTCAATGTGATCTTGTGTCCCTGGGATTAGGAGTTAAGACGTCCCCTATAAATCAGTGTAATCTTTGTAACAGGACATTGTTGCATTGAGCATTCCTGTCTGTATGATGCATTTTCAATTACTCTACATGTTTTCTACTTAGTAAGCCAGCTTAATTCTTCGCTATGTCACAATATTAGAACATGTCCCAGGTTAGAAAAAAGGAGCAATCTTAGAGCCCTTGTAAGTTGTTTAGCCTCTGGCACTTATAAATCCAAAAACACAAGGGAAATCCCTTTTCCTTGCTTGTAATATGCCTTTAGATTTATTACTTAAAGAATCTGTTCACTTAATCCCCGGCTGAGGTCAGGGTTCATCTGCATTCTAATAAAGGTTTTAGTAAGAGTAAGGCAAAATAAAAAAAAAAAAAATCAAAGAGCTGTATATGACTGTATAAGCAAGCAATGCTGCAGATAAAGTATATTCCCAAGTAAATTCTCCACCAGGAAAGAAAACTAAGCAGAAAAACAAGCAGGATGCTTTAAATTACTCTACACAAATCCAGACCATCTATCTTGGGCTCCTCTCTTCGACAGCTTGGCCAGGGTGGGCAGGCAAGGCAGAGGCTAAAGAGCTCTTTAGGGACCAAATTACTGTTTCAAAATGGGCCTACTGCTCCAAGTATATGACAATATTATCTGAGAAATGTTACAGACATTGTGTGTCCTTCAGAGTTCTGCTAACACATCTCCTGTGATTGGAGGCATGTGTCACTACAAAAAAAAAAAAATACAAGGAAAGATGTTCATTATAAATAGACTCAAGGATATCTGGACATAGAATTAGGAGAATGACCAAAATATGGCTATGAAACTTATTAGCATTTTATGTTGATGATCATGTTTGGATTTCCAGAAAACTAGTGCACAGATGTTTTATGTTGTCTCTGTCTTTTCGGGGGGGCTTGCTTAATTTATTGGGTTTTGTGTTGGAACAAAACACTGCTACAAATTCCCTAAGAGGTACGACAAGAAAGCAAGAAGCAAGATGATGCAGAAAAGTTATTTTAGCCTGTATTTCTAAGAATCTGTGTGTGAATAAGCATGTCTGTGTATATCTCTGTCTATACAATAAATATTTTTTTTTTCAATATTGCAAATGAGTCTCTCTTTTTGGAGGAAAGATCTCAGAAATACAGATATATATATGTACCCCCTGGGTTCGAGCTGCTTGCACAGAAATTCAGGCAAATCCAAGTCCACTGAAATCATGGTCATTTCTGTATTCACAGAACAAAGCTACTGTAGGCACAGTAAACATCCTGGGCCTCAGCTTTCTGTTTCAGGAGAACAGCTCTGCCTCACACACCTCCTCATAACCACCCTGCTGCAAAGCTCTGCAGTGATGTCCCTGGGGCAGTGGTGCATGGCCCTTTCCAGCAGCAGAGGACGGAGATCTGCTCACCTCACTGCACCCCATGAGAAGCCATCCAGGTGTGCTGATGCTCAGTAGCCAGCTCACACAACTGATGCACTCTGAGCCAACAGGAATCAAAGCCTATGGATTTTGTTGTCAAGCCTGAGATACCAGCCCCAAAACACAATGCACTGAGAAGGGTAACGCAAGCTGATACAGTGCCTCAGAGAAATATTTTAACACAAGCAAATACTCCACATCTGACCAGTATTTAACAGATCACTTGTGCAAATATTACCGATACAAAATTCACTGGAATTTTGTAGTTTACTGTGAGGTACTCATCTCTGCCCTGCAGAAAAAAAGCAGCCTGCATCTGTGTAGCCTTCACAGACTTTTTCCTACTTACCTATCTAGAACTAGAACAGAACCTACCACCCTTGGTATTACAGATATTTCATGAATGAAGAAAATTCAATTGCAACTACAAGCATGGATTGAAATAATTTTGTTATGCAGAAGCCTGAAGGTACAAATTCAGCCGCATGCAGGTTGCCCCCTTTTCCAGAGATGTTACTGCATGGGAGGGATGACAAGCACCCCTCATCCCTACTACTGTACTGCAAAACAGGGCTTCTGAAGTGGAAGAGAGGAAATATCACATTGGTTCCTCCAGACTCCAGACCAAGTTTCTATGGGAAGGTGAGAACACGGAACGGAGGGGACAAGAGAATTCTCCTCTTTCCACCAGGTCCTCCACACAACCTTGCCTTGCAGGTCCTGCACCCTGATCCGTCAAGTGTGATACTGCACTCAATCTGGAAGCCTTCTGCTTAGGATAAGGAATCCAGTGTAGGAACAGGGAGCCAAGTTATAAGCTTTCTAGGAAAAGGCCTGCATTTAATCATGTTTTCTTCAGCACAAGCCTGTTATCCACAATAACAAAACTTATGTTCTTGAATTATACCAGGTAGAACAGTCATTTATTTATTAGGTGAGGAAAATTGCTAAGTTGTCAGACGGCACCTACTGTGAAACATTTGCACAGAACTATGTTCAGCCCTGTTAACAAATAGAAGATAAGAGGATTCAGAGGGAAATTTCCATACCATAAGCATCTATTAAGACTAGTTTTTCTTCTGGTATACTCTAAGTTATTATTTTCTTTTACTTCAGTCTCCAGAAAAAAAAAAAAGGTAATAAATGAACATATCACTCTTCACTGGAGAGGATCTCAGAAATCAGATGCCAAGCTGAGAACACTATTCTCCTCACAGCAGCATTGAGCCCCTAGTTCAGCACATGCTGATATTGCATAAGGGCCTTTCCTTGCTTTCCAAAAGCCAGAAATAGAAACCATTTATATAACTCATCCCCAAATTAATTTATTTTTTTACCTATGGGTACCAAAGGACTGATTTTTTTTTTTTTTCCCCTTTCCATTTCTGTTCTTATACAGTTATACCATCACAGCAACCCTGACCTCGACATCTCTTCTGTTCATTTGCACCACAAGATATGAGGAGCAAGCATGTTTTTTTCTTGCTCATGTGTGTGGTCCTCACTGGCAAACACACAAATTGAGAGGCATTATCATATGACTAAATCACCCTTTGTGAACTGAGTTTCTCTTTGCCAGCTGATACTGGGCCTCTACAGAGCTTCGTAAGTGCACGACAAGACGTTTTCACATCATCAAGAAAAGAATTGATTAGTTGAAAAATATGGGTTATATTCATGCTTTGATAGGATTATAAATTCCATTCCCCAGCTTTTTGATCAGGTAAACTCTTTACCAATAAGAACATTTCCACTGTGTGTGAGCAAAGAGTTTTCTGAGGTATTCCTGATTTCATGGACATAGTTTAAATTACAACTCTTCCTGGGAAGCAAATTATTCCTATTCTGGCCAGAGCTCATGCTCCAATCCTAAAAGGAGCTGACTGCCTTCTGTTGGCTGTCTTTCCTCAACCTCTAAAGGCTTAACTCAAGCCACAAAAGTTAGTGGCTGGAAACCAAAGGCAATCACCCTTCTCCCGATTAAATCCCAAATTGCCATCTAAAGTTCCCCACATTCAGCCTTCCAATCCCCTTATTAGACTATTTTAAAAGCAAACCACAGTGGGGTTCCAACAAAGTCCACGTCTCATTGTTACAGGCTTGACTGTCAGTAACTAAAGATGTCACACATGCAGAGTGTGCCCTGTGATGGAGCAACCGTGTCAAAGGAGGTTCTCTGTTAAAACACTGATACTTTAAGAGTGAGATTTTCAAAAGCACTCAGCATTCACATAACTGTTCAATGGCAATGCTCCCCAGTTAGGCCAATATTGAACACTTTTGAAAATCCCATCCTACATGTTTACACAGTCTTTTAATCATTTCTGTCCAGGCTGGCAGGCCCTGGGTGCCAAAGAAAGAAGTAAAGGATTTAACAGAGCAGAAGTAAAAATAAGGAAAAAATATATCTAGAGATACAACAACTCCTTTAATAAAAATAATTTTAAAAGTTGTTTCTTTTAAAGGACACATTAATTCACATTTTTAACCCCAAAAATCTAATAGTCAAAAACCATCTACAAATAAAGCAGAACTCCAACAGTTTCAAATAGTCCAATCTGGATACATGTTTAAAGTCAAAGGCTTAATAACTAAATGAAAGAAGAGTGAATATCATTAGAAAAGAAGACAACATATTCTGCAACATCAGGGAAGGCTGATTAAATGGGCAGTTTGTTCTACAATTTGGTCAGTGGCATTTTGGCATTACAGTATAAATGGGTGAGGATTAAGTCATTTCTCAGCTTTCCTTGGCAGAGTCTTTTATTATTTACACTATTTACTTCAGGGAAGTCTTGGCGTACGTCATATTTATCTTGCTGAAAAATGGGCCTGTAAATGCATATCACCTCTTGAACAAAGCAAAGCATTGTGATACTAATTTTGTTCATGAGGTATGTAATTCAGCCTCTTTGCACAGGGGCAACATTTGTCTCCTGCTTTATTAAACAACTACAAAACCATTTTTTCACTTGGTACTGAAACAGGCCAGGCCACTGCCACACACACGTTAGCTTTTTGGAGAGCTGCCTGCATGCAGGAACTGCCATCTTCCAGCATGCACCCACCACCATCAGCGGGGACACAGACGGGACTGCAAGACCAGAAGGGATGTTCAGATCAAGCACTTTCAGCCGTTCAGCATAACAGTGAAGCACGTCCTCAGTGACAAACCAAAGAGAAACTCTCTGCTAACCTTTTTTTTTTTATTCCTACAACAATCACCTTTCCCCACCCAAAATTCTCAGCTCAGACAAAAGCTCTGGCTGCAAAGGGTTCATCTTGTCAGCCCAGTTAATCAGATCTGGTTCCAGAAGGCTAGGACACAAGGTGAGCCAAAAAGCCTGATCATTTCAAATAGATGATTTGGGCATAACAGCAAGTAGAGTCATGCCACATACTCCCAGAGCACCAACACAGCAAAACCCAGCACCACTACTGGCTGCACCTTCCGGCAAAAATCCCCTCTCCCGCCAGCAGAAACGTGCAGTATTAGCACCCATGGACTCCAGATTTACCCACATCATCACAGACTCTGCTGGTTTCCTTTTCAGTAGTCACATTGCTAATGACCACTTCCACCCATCGAGAGCGCTTTCATGCTTCATTTCAGACTGAGTCCTAAGCGAGATCCTTGCTACCCCTCCTACAACATATGACTTGGGAGCTCTACACTTGCCTGGTGTTTATCGTCACCTACACGATGAAACACAAAGTGTTGTAAAGGAGCAGGAAAAAAAGAGATGGAGAAGAGGAAACACAAAAAGGCGATCTCCAGTTATGTACCTCTTCCTCTAAAGCAGACATCTTATACACAAATGGTTCAGGAGTAATTTGATATTGCAGAGCAACCAAATATGGGGGAGGGAGGAACGATGAGTGCAGCTTACAAATGCAGAGAATAAATACACATTTTTAGTGAATTGAGAGTGTTTAAAATAATTTCACAGACAAGATTCACTTATCACCACAGGTGGCCTGTGTAATAGATGTTTTAGTTGAAGATGCAAAAATTCGGAGTAGCAGGAATTGTTGATTACAAGCAAGAGTGTTTGCACTTAAAATCTTATCAAAACTGATCTTTGTGAGTAAATAATATTAGACTAATCTATTCTCCAGAGGTTATTAAGTGTGCATGCAGAAAATGGCATTGTCATAATGTTAATTACGTTGAGTAAATGGGGTAAGGGGAAAAGGAACTGCTTTCATGGAAGTTTCTAATTTCATCTTCAGAAATACATTAGACCAAGAGCTGATCATAATAATAAGTACCTAGGTTTTCAGTGTTGTTTTCCACAGAAAAGATTATATAAATACTTATTTTACATGTGGAGCTATTATGATTGATATTCTAAGTAAGAGATCAACCAGAAAGAGACCAAACACCCCAAGCGAAGGCGAGACCTCTGCATCCCCTCGTTATCCAAGCTGTGTTCAATGCACTGTCATGTACCAGCTCAGGACTCACCATCTGTTTTTGTTCTGAGATGCTGTTGGGGCATACGGCTTTCCTCACAGGAGAAGATTACAG
Organism: Merops nubicus; assembly: GCF_000691845.1. Lineage (NCBI taxonomy): Eukaryota > Metazoa > Chordata > Aves > Coraciiformes > Meropidae > Merops > Merops nubicus. The sequence continues at coordinate 15,058 of NW_008581157.1, read as the reverse complement.
GGTCAAGACCCAAAACTACCAACAACCTAGCTCAGGGCCTGCTCCTGGTGAGGCAGTCACCTCCCATTAAAAAGAAAGAGAAGAGGAAGGGAATGATGGGGACAGACATTAAAATGAAGTTAAGTGCTTTAGAATTTTAGAACAAAGATACTGCTTTGATTCCTTTCTGTCCACAGCACGCACTTTGTGTAGCTGCCTGAGTGACATTGCTTTCGGGTCCCAGGCCAGCAAAGCAAGCACATAAGGATTACTGAGTCCTGCCTGCCATTCTCCCCTCCTGTACTTTAGCTTGACAGCCCTTTTCCTTTCTTGATTTGTTCCAAAATTAGGATGTCACACTTTCCTTAGCCACACTTGAAGATGATAGAATAGCACCTCTCTTTATCCAAAGCCAAAATTCATTACAGTAACAATTAGCTAAAGGTGTTAGCTACCAATCTATTTTTCTCATCTTTGTCCTCCACCCTATGTTCCCATTTTCCTTTTATAAAACAAGCACTGCCCTTCAAGTTCCCCTGTTCTTACCACAGTGCTGCCTCATAAGCTTCCTATGCTGCCTCCTGTCAACAAATTTATCTTTCTCTTCAACAAAGGTTTTTACAGATGCTAGCTACCTGGGATTTCCTTGCACCCAGCAGGAAAAGGCACATGCTGGCTGATGGCCACCTAAACAACAGAGACAAGTGATACTGCAGAGTGTTTTCCCCCAAGTGTTGCCTGGGAAGATGTGGCACTGCCAAGGGGAGCCTGCAAGATTGACCTGTGCTTAGTCACTTGTAGAAAATTACAGAGGAGAAAAGTGCAGATAAAGAACTGGCATTAAACTGTCATGCTGTCTGTGCATATAGGAGAGAAAAAGACAGTTTTGTCCTAGGAAGTTTTATTTGCCATTTGTCTGAAAAACTCAACTCAGCCATTAGTCCTATGTACTACAGCTTTCCTTGAGAGCATGAAAGCCAGAGAGCCTCCATACCCTCAGCATCAAATAAAGTGGCTTCTATTAAAGAACATGGTTCTGTTTTTTCATCATTGTGTTCCATACATATGGACTATACCATGAAATAATGGCAATATTGCTATGAAAATATGGTTCTTTTTATTGTTATTACTCCTACAAGGGGAACCAACAATTTCCATTTAACTAGAAGAATATACAGTCGTAAAGTCACTGTCTGGAAAAAAAAAATTAGAAGTGCATTGGTGGTTTTATGCCTCACCTGGTCCCCACGGTCTTGTGTAGATCCTGTAGGCAAACATCTAATGTTGCAAAACTTGCCATATATTGGTCAGATGATATTAAGGACAGGTACATATTACATCCATCTTGCAAAGATAAGAAGCAGTACAAATACACATAGTGGGAAGAGGAAAAATAAAAGATCTATTCTCAATCCATGGTTCAAATCCTGAAACTCTGACAGTTCTGCATCTACAGACACTGTATGGGATTAGCTTCTGCTGTATTTACTAATGCAATGGATGTAGATTTTTCCTTTGTTTTTTTTTTTTTCAATAAATACCACAACATACAGCTATTTCATGCATTTATTTTCAGCTACCAGCAACCAATTGCTTGCCACCAGCTCACAGAAATTACACACAGGGGTCGTTACACACACACAAATATCCTATACCATACTTTCAGCACTCTGAACACTAAAAATAAAGGGGCACAGACAAGACAACTTAATAAACTTTGTAACAGACTGGAATTAAGAGTAGGCATTTTTCAGCAGAAAACCAGGCATATAATCCTTCCATAAGAAAAACTTCTTTGGAACAGTGCCTCTTCAATGCCAACCAAATCTACGTGCTTTCTTCCATGCATCAATGCCACTTTGTTCAGACTGGCTGGCTTTTTCTGCAGTGACCCCATCTTGCCTTCTGTATTATTTAAAAAGATTTATAGCTGCGTGTCTTGTGTGGTGAAACATGAGCTCTGACCCCCAGGCTTGGAAGTTGTCAGGCAGAAACATTAATATTATGCCACATTAGGAAAGAAAACTCATCAGTAGCAGCAAACCAAATGACAAAATGAAACATGATGCTTCTTGTCATATATGACACTGAACAGCTAAACGTACCCAAAAAGTTGTGCCCTCTAATGTGTCACCTGCTCTGTTGCACGAATGCAACAACCAGTGGTCTGAACCTGGCTGTTGTGTCTCTGTTGAGATTGCTACCACTAAGAGTGACACAAAAGAACCTACAATCCCTTCAAACAACAGTCAAATCTCACTGTGTCATGCAAAATACACATACAGACACTTCTCATCAAAAAGAACTTAACATCTAGATAGCTGGGTGGAGGATAGAGAGATACCTAACCTACAAGCAAGACATCAGGAGTCAAAACTCAGAGATGTGAAAAGGCTTCTCCAAAAATGCATTAGAAATCTATACTGGAACAAGGGACTCACCCGAGACCCCATCTAGTAACCTTATACCACATCACTCTTCTTCACCAAAACTCCCTGCAACACTTATATAGGCAGTAGAATAATTTCATCAACAGATGTCTGCATTTCAAGATAGTACTCTGCTCACAAAACAGCACAAAAACCTAAACCAAGATTTTAGAAAGGCTTGGTTAGTTTTAATGACTTATCAGTTGTGATGCTTCATGCTAAAAATAGACACAAAAAGCCTAAGCTTCAGGGAACTGCCACACAGGTAAGCAAGGATTTTCCTACCCAAATCCCACAAACAGAGCTTTGGTTTGGCAGAATATCTGAATTAAGCACATATACACTTATATGTGGGTAGCTATACTCTTTTCTCCATATTCTTACACACAGTAATATATGCGACTGTATAGATTGAAGGTTTGAATTAGGAACACAGAATTTGCTGTTTCATAACATAGTAACCAAAGATTCAAAGTATTATCCACCCACACATTTTGCTCAGATGTGCTTTTTGCACACAACCCATTTGTCAATAATTAGTAAAAAAAGCCCAGATTTGAAATTTAAAAGAAATTAAAAGAGAAGAGGAAGAGAAGGGAAGAGGAAAGGCCAACAGAACAGAAGGGAGAAAAAGGTAAAGGCAAAAGGAGAAGCTCTTGCTGTCTCTGCTTCTTAGCACCAGTCTCAAAAAGTCTTGTGAGCTTGAGCTACCTTGATGAGATTAAAGACATATATGTTTAATCACTGAGGCAGATATGACTTTTTAAAAACCATATATTTTATTTAAATATGATTTCCTTTTCATAATAAAAAATGTATTAATATGTACTTTCTGACTAATCTCAGCAATACCTGGTAATTTTCTCGTATTTTAAAATATTTCTTAGAACAAATGGTCTTGGGTGTTGGCATCTAATGTGTGCATGGGTGTACAAGTGTGGAGAAGGTCCTGTTCCTCATCTGAGAACTCAAACTTGCTGGCTCAGGACCTGCTCATTTTATGCCGCTCTTGCTTTCTAACGTATAGAAAACCAAAAGCTGAGCAGGCAGAGTTTTCTTCAGACATTAATCAGAGAGAGACTTTAATTCTTGAAGCAATATGAGGCACAAGGCAGGCATTTTCACCAGCTCCATGTATTGTTTTCGTACCTTACTGAGCTCTTCTAAAATTTCCATCATGCAAGAACAGTTGTGGAGCCGTGTCATAATTTGTAGCTCTCCTGACACACTGCTAATACCATAACCTGTATGCACCACTAACCATGGACTTCTGAACGGCCTGCTCACTAGATGCACGCAGGCACATACATAATGCAGAACTCTACTACATCAAAAGTGGAGTATCAAGAGTATTTCTGGTCTTTATAGGGTGTACAGAATAAAATATCATCCTGCTTGTGAGGCCAAACACCTGGTTTCTGTAAAAGGTATGCATCAGCAATAACATACATATTTCTTTCAAAAAACATCTGCTCTTTTAATTAAAAAGCTAAACCAGCTTGTGGCATAGCATGTAAATCTTGGAGGTTCTGAGGTGCAAACTGTAGTTGCCTAAATACAGGTAATTGGAAAAAAAAACTTTCCATGATAATAAAATTTTACATATTCTCCTGACTTTTCAAAAAATTACACAGCCTAAAATAAATTCTGAAATATTTGGCCTAAGTCAATTCCATAAATGCAGATGTGTGGAACATACAAAGATTTGCACTTTCTTAGAAAATGAAAGAACACAACACCCAACATTCCTGGCTCATTCCATCTATCCTGCTACACTTGTATTACTCCTTTACTTTCAGAATTTTTACATACACAACATGAAAATAAAAAGGTATTACATGTAGAGAATCAGGGGATGAAAAGAAAAATACATACAACTAACACGAGTAGAAGTCCATATTGCCTTGAGATAGCTGCAGGTTTAAGCTATGGTTTTGTTTTTTTTTTTTTCTGAGTGATATGGAAATTAACGTCTGGGCTGGAAAGTATAAAGACCTGGGACAATTTACAAATGCCTCTTAGGTGCAGAGAAAAAAAAATGGCAGCCAGAGGACAAATGCTAAGATCACGTGCTTCCCAAACGTGTGGACTTTCAATTAAGTTCTAACAACTATGAACATATTAACAAATATCAAAGAGTGAAATCAGAATACAAACAGAAAGGAGGGAAATATAGTGTCAACAGATCTGTTATTTTCAAAGCATAGTCAACTGTCTATAAACAACCATTCAGTTAATCTCACAAATGCTAATCAGGGATAGTATTTTTCTATGATTTTCAGATCAAATAAATTGAGAGCTTTGGAGAAATCTACTGCATTTTTAAGTTTTTTTGGCTGATGGGAATTTGTCATACCAGTCTAAAGAATTATTTTATTTTTTTTTTCCAGTCTGTCTGGCCAGGAAACTGGATTTTCCACCCAAGAAGGACCCAGCAAGCACAAAACTTGGGCAGAGATGAGAATTGCACAATGCTGATGCCATCTCTTTCATGCATTTCAGAAAGGCAAATAAGCCCTGACAAAACAGATGAGAAAGAGCATTTGGGCTACAAAACTGTGGAGAAGGACAAGCCTGTAAATGTTGCAATTTGGGAGCCCAGGATAGATAAACAGTGCATGCACAGGTCTAAGTTCACAGGGACTAACATGCTGAAACTGCTGATTCTGCACTGGAGTTGCTCTGCATGCACGCTGTAAACCCACCAATGCCACACACAGGCAGACAGACTGCAGTGAGCATGTGCCCTTTACCAAGGGGTGCACACCAGCCACCAAAACACTCAGGATATGGATTCCTTACATGGGGAGGCACTTGCCCATGTACGCAACATAAAGAATAACCCCTACCCCCGAGTTCAAGACACTTTTTTTCAGATCACCCTCTCTCCGAGCAAATCTCATCCCAAAGCTGAAGATCAGCTTCTCTCCCACGGATAGAAAGCCCAGGGCACAGCAGAAGTAGCAAGAAAATTTGAGGGTTGTTTAAAGAACTCCAAGTCTGCCAGGGGACAACAGGCCAGCACTGAAGAGTACTTTACAGGACAGCCAAACTTCTCCCAAAACAAGGAGTCAAGTCCATACACTGTAACAGTAACTTAAAAGCTACCTGCAGTCTCTCAAATGGGTTGTAGTATTTTTTCGGTCTCTCTCTAGCCTCAACCCCCTCACCCCTGAAATATTATTGGTCAGACACCTCGCCAATAACAAGGAACTCTTACAAACACAATATACCCCCTTGTGAGTTTCAGAATTCATGTACAAAATCAAAGCCAGTAGTTTTTCAACACAATTTTAATTTCCTGCCCATGATCCCAGTGCAGCAAAGTATTTAAGCATGTGCTTTAAACTTTGTCCCAGAAACACACTGATGTGTATACTCAAGGTGAGCTCCTACCTGGTGCTTTTCCTGACTCCAAAAAGAAGTACAGAAGAAGAAATTAACATTTGCAGTACACATTCCATTAATCTGAATTTCACTTTCTGCTCAAAAAAGACACTTGGAAGTTCCACACTGCTATTTAGAGTAACTTTCAATCAATATGACAGTTTAAAAAGTGATTTAACATACATAAACAGCCTGAAGCAAATGTGTCCAACAAAAATTTGAAAAAATGTAAATAGAAACACCAAAGATTTTCCTTTCACTCAAGAAAATGAAAGAAACCAGCTTAAAAACAAGTTAAATGAGCAATGTAGTTTTCCAAGAGAAGTTTGGCTTTGGTTTGTTGTTGTTTTGTTTATTTTTGTTTTAAGATGAATGAGTTGACAGATGTTTTACTAAAATCATTAAGACAAGATGGCAATAATTTCTAAGTATGTTAACTAAACTGTTGCTGTCTGGATCATGTGATGCATGACAACCCAGTTTTCATGTTAGGTGCAGAAGCAGATTAAGAGTTTGGAAGTGAATCACGTGAGTATCCCACGCACGAGCTTTCATATTCCTAATCTAGAATACCATCGATGAAGGGGCAGAAATAAATACACTTGCACGTAACTTTAGGAACAGATTTAAGGTAGATGCTTATTAATATCATGAAGATATGATTTCTTAATGATCTGGGAGCACAGCCTTATATAGGTTTGAATAATGACATTGTCTCATTGCATGCATAGTTTGTGCTTTTGTCTCAGACAGGTTCATTTTTCACTGGAGGGGAAAGGTTCACATCGCACGAGGGGGGCAACCAGTTGATGTTACAAGGCTGACGATTAGCCCCCTCGCTGTTCCACATGACACTGGGAAGGACTCCAGCAGGCATCCTTAATGCCTGCTTCAGCATCTTGAAGAAATTAATGAACACAGCTCCAATGGCAAAACATTTCAATCAACCCCAACCAGCTGTGCCTACCATTAAAAAAAAAAAAAAATAAAATGATCTATTTATTTAAAAACAGGCTTATCAAAAGTTTCTTCGAGGGATACAAGTTATTCTGGGAGTGAGAGAGGGAGGAATGAAAAGGAAGAAGGACAATGGTGGTTAGTGCCAAGAGATGTGCGATGGCCCCCATGTTTGTTGAACAAATTAAGCACGTTCTGGTTTTTCACCTGCTGAAGTAGCAGCAGTGCATATGGCCCAGAAGTTAAAAATAAGGAAATATGCATACATTACCATACTTAATGGACGACCCTCTCCATTTAATATGCAAATTTCCTGAAATATTACTGAATGCCGTCTGTTCTAAATGAATAAATTTGAATTGCAATTAGAATAATCCTTTATAATTAATGAAAACTGTCAATTTTGGTTCATAAGTAATTTGATTAACAGGATGATGGGACACTTATCAAGTTCACTGGACTGCTAGGGTATGAGAAAGCTGACAGGGAAAATAAGGTGGTCCAGGCACTTAGGCACCACTGGAATATTATCCTAAATTATTGATAACACAAGCTAATGAACTTCAGAAAGTGAACTCTGCATGCTTTATTTAAAGGGACAGTGCAGTGGGGTGAGAAGTACTATTTTGGTCATGATAGCCTTCTCCAAAATACAACCACATCATTACCCGCTCTCAAAGGTTAAAAAAAAAAAAAAAAAAAAAAAAAGAGAAAGAAAGAAAGAAAAGATCCACAGGCAACAACACACACCTACTTAAACCTGAAATTTACACTTTCCAGCTGCTTCCAGAGAGGGAAAAAATGTTCACACCATAAATGTAAGAAAGGGACAATGCAAGCCAGGTGGAACACAGTTTATATAATGTACCACAGACACTATTTTATGTTGTTTTTCCATTGGTTAAAAAACAGCACTCACTACACCTGGTTTTCCATCCTTTTTCTTCCTATCACCTACTATACAATTGGCTAGCAGTATATTTTTTTAAATGTGCTTTTGCTAATTGAAAGCAGGAGAATGTTCATGTATCAGTCTCGGTTTTACAAGAAAAGCAATTTTTTAAAAACCAGCCACAACACACCCAAGAAAAGCCCCAACTCTGAGGCTATCATTTCCCTCAACCCACGTGCTCACTGACTTCAGTGCCAGTCTGCCACAAATGGGAAAGATGGTTGTAGGCCAAAACTCTGGGCTGAGATACCACTCGCTCTGTAATTCCATTAACTTCGGGGGTCAGGGAGGATGTAATCCAATGCAAAAGTTGCCTATAATGGCATTTTAAATCAGTACACCCATCAGCGCATCAGACTGCAATTCTGATAATCTACCTAATGAGCCCCAATGCGAGCAATCTAGGTGAAGCTTAGTAAAAATATCAAATCTGTGGCAACGTCTGAGGAGATAAATTTTTCCAAATCAGTTTCGTTTTTGAATAAAAAGCTCACCTTGATATGCTATCCTGCCACAAAATGGATATGGTGAAATCAGAAGGATATTTTTTTCTTTTACCCTTGGTCTGTCTTCTTACAAAGATGTTGCTCTAAAACCATGCTTGAGTACCTAGGCACCATTCACCCCTCTTACAGAGCTGTGTCGCATTTTAAATATTGCATATGGCATTTATTACGTGCAATTATTCCGTATCGCCCTCACGCAGCCAATGGAACAATTCCGAATGCAACTTCAGAGTACGATCTCTTCCCAAACATCCTGACGGGAGCACATCCTGGATACACCCACACAGTATAAATGGAATCCAATGCAATCCAGCCTTTTGTATCTTGCAAACAACAGCAGCTGAAAATGGTGAAATCGCATGCCGAGTGAGACTACCCTTTGCCTGAGCGCAGGCACCGTGCCAGTGGGTTCTGGGAGATCGTTTGTAAAAGTCTCCTATTGTATAACAAAAGCCAGCGTGCACGAGCAAGGTGTGTTTCCAAACCATTACAGCACTGAGAACTCAAAACAGATTTCCAACAAATTACTGAAAGACACTTCTGTGACCTAGGGACTAAATTGCTGCTAAGTTTCAGGTTCATACACTCAAATCACGAAGCCACCAGCACTACCTACAGGAAGGCCACAACTTTGAGTAAAATGTATGTGTTCCCCACTCCAGAACAATATCTCATTTTTTAATCAAACTTTCTGATAATGTTCACATCTTGCCTAATGCAGAACATTTCAACACAGGAGGTAACATTTGTCAAAAGTACAGTCATCTGGAAAAGGCTTTTTGGAACCAAAATGCTCCAAACCACAGGTGTTGTTATAGGTAGATGTTATTAGAATTTGCAAAGCCAAAAAATGAGTTCACTTTACTAACCCTGACCTATTTTCTTTTTTTTTTTTTTTGGCCTGTTTCAACAAAAGATAGTTACTACAGCACTGAGCAGAATCAGATAGACCCAAACACTTTTGCACTCAGATCTTAGTACACTGCTCATCATTATGTCAAATAAAGCACATTGCAAAGAAAACAATGCCATAATTGGCCAGTGGGCCAGTTTCCTGTCTTCTTCCCCTGAGGCAATCAGGCCTTTTTTTTTAAGTCTCATTTCCTAAGGAAAGGATCTGTGAGATCACATTGTCAGCTCATGAGTCCCTCCTCCTAATAGTTTTAACCCTTTGTCCATTGCCTACATAAGTCTCAAAAAGGTAAAGTTTTTGGTATTTTCATGAAAATGCTTGCCTTGGCAAAAAAAGGAAGCAAGTTCTCCCACGAAAGAAAAGATGGGTATGACTCAGTCAGACAAGCAGCAAGTGCATCCATGCACAGCCCATCGGGAAAGGAGCACAGGATGTGAGGAGCACAGTTAAGGGCCAGTTACAAGGTAGGCAGGAGAGAACTGGATGTTTGCAGCAGAACTTAGATTCATAGGAAAGTAGTGAGAATATTGGAGTGAGGGCTACAAAGGTTATGTTAGTGATCAAAGAGCATTATGGTGACAAGTGGACATGATGAATGGAGTTATTGTGATAAAGGAGCACAGGAAACAATACAAATCCGTAGAAAAACAGGGTTTAGTGTCATTAGTTCCACTGTTCATAGAACAAACTCTTTATTTCATCAAAGCTATACTCTTTTTTGTATCTCTGTTTCTACCTGGCCTTCACTGCCCTTTTAAACTTTTTTCTTGCTGGTTTCACTGTGCTATGGACACTTGCTCCCTTTGCAAGCAGTAAAACAGCAGAAAACACTAAATTATCAGTCATGTATGTAAACGTAAGAAAGGTGACATTTTTGTCACTGGCTTCACTCCTTAATGGGATGTGGAAATTATGTGCAACTCCATCATGCCCCTTTTCACTGCCTTCCGGTTTTTATAAACATTTGCCCCAATCTTCTTAAGAAGAGATGTCCTTTAAGAATCCAGTAACCATTTTAGGAACTCCAAGGAAGCATTATTGCATCAATTTAGGAAGAGGATAAAAGAGGCAGTAAGATGCCTCTAACTCACCATGTGACTACAGCAAGGCCAATAATACAATGCAAACACTGAAGTTAGGAAGTCCTGTGACTAAACCACAAGACCACACTGCCCTCTCCCCTAGAAATCTACCACAGTAAAAGAAGGAGATCAGTTAGCATCACCGATCTGGATATGTAAAGGTTAAACCAGGATAATCTGAATAAGTAAACACTACCCTAAAAAAAACACACAAAACAATAGGGAAACTTCCATTCTGAGTTTGGAGCATCTTTTACTACATCTTAATGAAGAAATCAGCTAAAACACAGCTAAAAATTCCTAGTGCAAACTCTTACTTCATTCATTCACACAACATAGGAGAGCTTCTTTTAATACAGTTCTAGGTTCTGTAGTGGGGTGAGGCTGAACCATCCACTAACCGATTAGCATTAACATCAGAGGCATAGCTGAGGGACATACCAACGTGTTAGACAGAAAAATGCCTCTATTCTCTGCCAGGTGAGTGGGAAGCATAAATACTATAACCTCCTGGCAGAGCTTCAGAATTATGATGGCAAAGAGCAATCCCCAGCAGGTGAGAAAAAATATCTCCTAGGAAAATAACTGAAGTTTGGAAGTTTTTCCCTTGGGTGATATCAGTAACCATTCTACCAAATAGGACCTATCTATTCTTATTTTATTCTTATTATCATGGCATCCAAGAACCATTATCATTTGGTCTTCTTGGTGACTAATGCTGAAACAATCATGGCAAGAGGAACTAGAAGATAAAAACAATAACTCCAGTGCAGATCTTAGTGGCATAAACCCTTCTGGATATGGATGTAAATAACAAACTTACTTATCCGTGTTCTTTAAGTACTTTTTTTGTCTTCATTTTTTTGCTGAGCTAAGAAGATGAATAATTTTCAAACTGTTGAGGCTGGAAAGGTTGAAATAGGGTGAGTGTTATACAACGCTTTGCCCCAAACAAATGAAAGTCTTTGTGTAAATTATGGTCTGACTAGTTTCTTTTTTAAGACACATCAAGGCATTTCAGTATGTGTCAATAAAAGCCCACCTGGAGGAAGAAATTACAGAGCACTGGAAAGAACGCCAGGATTACTCAAGTCTTTGTGTTTTCATTTGTTTTAAATCTGTGTGTTGTTAAAACAAATGTAGAAATTAGCCATATGGGAACTTAGTTTTGGTGCAATATCTTCATCTGTCACGGCATTTGGAAAAAAGCACACACACAACAAGATCAGTGGCCAGGGAGGGAGGGTGAGAACAGCACACGAGGAAACAATGCTGAACATATGCCCAGGATTTCGACCTCGCAGCATGGTGACTAATGATTATTTCATAAATACTGAAGCTGTGATGGATTATTATTGCCGAAGGGGTACATTTTTAAAGATCACCTAACAGTTCCTGTATAGAGAGGTAGCTCTCATCTCTCACTGGAACAACCTGCCCTTATACGCAGTGTATCTTACCCAAATGAAAACCACACACTATTTTCAATTCAAACCTTAGACCCAATCCATGTAAGACAGGGGCTTAATAGCTTTCCAAACTCTCATTTGGCCTCAGTTATACAACCAGCTGACACTGAAAATAATTAATGCCCTTTAGGACTCGCATCTGCTCCTATGGTTCCATGTCAAGGTTTTTAATTGGGCTATTTTGGCATTTGGAGACAATGGCAAGGTGAAATAACCTTTCTTTAATATTTCTGAGGTCAGAAGTTAGTCCTGCCAAAGGTCATCCTTCAGGTTCACAAATGAGTCATTTGTATCACCTAATGCAATCTGTGACTTGCAAATTGCACTGGGAGATGTTATAGTGCATTAATTAGTCCATGTGGTGAATACTGAATTCATCATTACCAGTGAAGTCTGTGCAGGCGTGCCAATACTCGTTTTGGTGGGTTGCAGTAGCTGATTATATTATATATTCTCCTTCAAATTGTGGCCTTTAATATCAGGCCTTGTTTGCTCCTAAAAGACAAGGACAAACTGGTACTCTCCCACTTAAGAGTGCAATGTAGGAAACCTACATGTCAAGAGTCCCCTGGGCATGCAAGAAGCCCATTCCTTTGGCTTCTGCTTCACAGATACCACCCATCCAGTACTCCCACAACTGACAACACTGCTGGACTGCACTCAGGTCAGAAGAGTGGTAGCAACCAGGCTGTCATCTTAATTGTCTTTTGAGACTAAAGAGTAGTTACGATTTTGTTGTTGATGTTGGCTGGCTGGTTTTCTCCATAGCTGTGGGGATTACAAGTTTTAAAAAAAAGACAGGCATAAACAGTAATTAACTGCATTTCTCAAGTGACTACATGTCTACAAAAGCAGGGCCTTTTGGAAAAGCATGATAAAATTGCAAGGGCAGCACCAACATCTTCCAGCAAGGATCTGGTTATCGGACAAATGTCCCAAGTTTCCCAGATTTTATTTTCAAAAGCCATGTGTTGCTATCATCTCGTACAGGGCACTGGAAAGTGAGCTAGTGTCTCCAGCAGCTTGACACAGGGCTGAGCCACTCTCCTCAGGCCCAAGAATCTCTCCAGGGGTAGCGGTGGGGCTGCTCTGTCACCCCACAGGCCTCCATGCCCCAAATCTCCTCTTGCACTGATGCTCCGTGACGGGTGCTGTGTTTCCTACGTTCCTCACAGCAGCCTGCCCTGCAGACCTTCTACACTTAGGGTCCTTATGTGTTCACAAAGACAGGTCAATACCAACCCCAAGCCCGCTTTTCAAAAACCAACATTCAGTCAAGCTTCCTTGTTGCAAAGAAACCTTGCAGAGAATTCCACCCTAAGTCACAGTCTGATCTTTCAGCTGGCTGGCAGCTATTGCCTATAATGAAGGGATTATTAATTTCTGTTTCAAAGGGATAGGAGATCAGGATATGGACACGGCATGACTGTACCATCTGTGCAGTTGACATATATTGATTCATACCATCTTCCCATCTGTCCTTGACACTACAGAGCATCAGAGGTCACAATCAACTCTTTGCTGGAATTCCCCCAAAAAACAAGTTTTCATCCAGTTCCCTGTCAAAAAATGCTTCAAACTACTTTTACAGAAAATGAATCACCTCTTTGGTGTATTATGGAAACCCACACATAGCCCACAGTTTGGCCTTCTAAGTAGGTACCACACGAGGTATAATAATGACCAATATTATCAATGACAAATAGGAGCTTAATGTCCCTTATTGAAAGGCTCAGGTGCAAATACTGCTCTTGAAACAGTAAGGGGTTGAAGAAGCTATGAAAATTACTAAGGCTCTCTAAAGGTTTACATACATATACAGCACTAGGTATACCAACCAACCAGAGCAGAAGGCTGAGAAACGTAAAGTTTGATTGCATGTGCCTATGGAAAGTGGTGGGGAAAAAAAATGAAAATCTGCAGCTGAGTAACTCATGAAATATATCACAGTCTCTGGAGACAACCTAGTTTTGTTTTCACAATACGTACCTTTCTTTTTTTTCCTGTCATCTTATGCAAATTGCGAATAGCTAAGAAATTAAAACTTTTGAAATGACCATTTCTGGCTTTTGTCTGTTTAAATATTTCATCTGCCATAGTCCACAATATAATTGGAAGTGCTGTGTGTAATCCAGGCTTAAACAGCGCTCATGTGAAACTGTGCTTTCAGTGAGTTACAACTGTCCCAAAACAGCCTTGGGTTAAAACATGTCATGCTTTTTTCTCACTCTAAAGAACTGGTTGAAGAAAATCCAACTGATTTGAGTGAGCCTGCAATTTTAAAAGTTGGTGGTACAAGGAATGGCAATTACACAATGACTTTGTTGTTGTTGCTGTTGTGACAGCAATGACTACACAAGTTAATCTTCAAACTTACGCTTAATAATAAAATTTAGTGCTCAGGCACTGCTTTCCTCTCTGGGCTACCCTACCATGCTAAACTAAGTGACATTACAAAAATCCTCATATCATCTTTACTACATTTAAAAAAGTAGGAGGCAAGAGCTCAACATGGTCTGCCTGGGTGTCAAACCTGAAGTCATAAACCCTTGTTTGATTTATGGCCATGGCTAACACTACCAAACTCTACTAGTAACAATTTCTTTATTCAAAGTGTCAGCACAATGTGAAATCTCTTTACTGGTTTTGGAGTGCAATAGTAAGTCACAGTGAAAGAGCCCATATTGGATCCAACTTGCATTGCCAATGTGGCAACTTCAAGTGCTCATCCAACAAAAACATGCCCAAAGAGCCATGGATCTGGCCAGCTGGGAACTCTTAGGTGACAACCATACCTTGGCAGGTGCATCTCTACCTGGTTACCCACCCCCACTTGCCAGGGCAGCCTATAGCAGCCAAGGACAATTTGACATATTTTACAGCCACTCTACAGGCTCCTCATATTTTTTTTTTATTTATTTTTTTAAAAAAACAACCCAGCTAGCTCCTGAAACTCAATGAGAGCAATACAACACTGTTGTGGTTTATACCTGATACGTCCCATCTGCATCAGCTGTGCTCACCCAACTGGTGAATTTTATGAATTAACTTTTGAACACATCCATCCAAAACAGGTGACAGTGCACTAGGGTGTGCTGGCTGCCTGCCTGCCTCCGCTTTTGTCTGTGCCAGACATCTTCCTCCGACCCCGCCTCACGCATGCAGGGGCTACACCTGGCATCTCTGCACACCTCTGTCCCTTCAGAGCGGGCCCACACCCCAGCCCCACCGCTCCACCGTGATGCAACCACCTCCCATATCGGGCTCAGGGGCTTAGGTGGCCAGCAGCTGCCCTGAAAACACAAACGGCCCGTTCGCCTGGCAGTAGGGGGGCATTTCTGTGTTCAGTGGACTAAACAGCAGACAGACGAGGTGGGGGAGCGG
>NW_008581156.1:0-11604 GCF_000691845.1 Merops nubicus | reverse complement strand
ATGCAGCCCAGGATCTGGTTGGCTTATAAGGGGTCATGTCCCTCTGGACCCATACTACATATTTAAACTCTTCTCATAAAACAAAATTAAGCACAAAATATGAAACAAATTTTTTTAGTCCCAAGCCATGCTTCACACAAGACAGAAGAAAAACATTGAGAACATACATTGGAACTACTGTTATCTTCATTACCTGTAATTTAGTTTTCTAAACTATATTCAATATGATAAAAAGGTACATTTTTAAATAATACTATATCTTCTCTGCCTACAGTATAATTCTCTTTCCAAATACCATTTTATGGTTAAAATTTCTTCTCAATGTTTGGAAATTGGAGATTTTTTTTTTTAAATCTGTTTTAAAAATCATTCTGCTTTCTTTTGTCTTTCAGTGAATAACAAATGGCTTTTCTTTCCCTTTGCTATTCTCTCTGTCTTCCATCAAATGTCAGTGTTACTGTGATAGCTGCGGGTGGTGTTGGACCAGAGAAAAGACCAGGCATCAGACCAAAAAAAACCAGTACCAAATCCTCAGTGCTGTTTGCAGTGTCACTTGTTAAGGCCATTATGAGTTGAGATAGCAGGGTTGCTGCTGGAGACTGGGGGACATCTTGTGTACTGAGGAACTTGTTAACAAGGAACTTTGCTATGTCTCAAGAGCTTATGCAGAAATGAGCTGTGGTTGTAACTGTGGTCTCTATCAGCTGCTCTATCATCAAAGTTGTAATTCAAGTTAACTTTAGAAACTGAGCAGCAATGATTTAGAAGCCGTGAGTCACAGGTCACCCTACTCTTATGATAAAGAAATGTACCATTTTAAGCCGGAAGTGTGAAGTGTCTGATGTGTGTGTTAACTAAACAAATCAACTTACTATCTGTTATGTTAAACTGGTGAAGGGATTTGCCTCAACTTGGCAACTTCCAGGAGAATTCATGATCACCACTAAAATAGCCCATATTTCTTCATTGCTACTCTGAAAGCTAGCTCAAGAAAGATTTCTTTGGAGAAGTTCAACCTTCTTCATTTTACTCTCTGTCCCTGATGAGTTTATGATTAAGTAATGTATTCTGAAATAATTTGCTGTTCATGCAGTAGCATAGTAAGTAAAGATTTAGACCAACTATATTAAAGCCACAGGTCTTGAGCCAGATTGCTGCATAGAGCAGAGTGACACTGCAATGTTGTAATCATCTCTAAGGAGCAGAACAAGCTCTCATCTTGAAGATGCAGTACAGGAACAAACCTTTTTTAAGGTTTAAATATGCATTTGCAGACATTTGCAGAGCATTTCAGCTTTCCGATTGCAGGGTGCCAGTTCCATGTGGTGCTCTTGCCTCCTGCATTTCCTTTGCCCTGTGCAGTGCATTCCCTGTGTCTGTTTCTCAGCTGGAGAGGGGGGAATTAGTGAGGTGACTGACAGCATCTGAGACCCAGTGCAGACTTTTCAGTATATTAAGTACATATTTTTCCTCCATTTCCTCTGATGCTGATGGCTACATAGGAGGTATGGTGCATACAAGAAGTTGGATGCGTATGGTTAATTTTTTGTGGGATTAGGATTCGGCTAATGGGTCCTATAGATATGTTGGAGTGATGGCTGCAGAGAATACTTCTCCTCTGAACTGGTGTTGCCCCAAAATGGGCTCAGTTTTCAACTAAGTAATCATTAAAATATAGCTCAGAAGTGGTGGAAGGCAAAGTTCACTTGCTAATAGAAGCTTCTGGCTTGGTAAAACTTCCAGTGCTATGAAATTTTTTACCTTTATAACATAGTACCTGGTGTCAGGCTACACTTCCCTCTTTGTTCTACATTTGCTACATAGTAGTAGAAACTGCATAGTAGTTTCTGTTACTCATTAGAGATGAATGTTAGATATATAAACTACCCCTTACAACTGCTGTTGCTCTTTGAATTTTCTTGCTGAATCTTCAGGAAATTACAGTTTAGTAACAGTTGTGCATTTTGGGATTCTTAGTTAGGTTTGTTTGACCATTTTTCATTTTCTAGACAACTGTTGATATGAAGCCAAGGGTGGAGTTCTGTAATTATTTCAAAGGACACCAGAATATATTTATTACTTTCAACCCAAGTGAGTAAATCTGCCACAACGCCCATTATTTAGTGGCATGAGAGGATACTATATAATGTTGTCATTAAACCAGCAAAGCTGTTTTTTTTCCCTTTTTTCCTCCCCTATATGAATTTCCTTTCTTTTGTTTTGTAGTACATTATTTTCTTTTGGCTGAATTCTATACTGGAGATACACAACAGCAGACCTGATCCGATTAGGGATGTAGAAATATGTCTGTGAGAATATTCCTCTTGGCAGAAGATATGTGATTAAAGGAATGGTGAGATACAGCCACAAACTTGTTTGGAGAGATGGTGAATGAAAAAAGCTCAGAAGTATTCCACTGTATTTGTAGGCTTATAGCTGATTACAAAACTAAGGCTTTCTTTCTAATGTGATGGTGAAGCCTCAGGAGATAATCATCTTCAGATTTGGATCCTTACTTGAAGTTCATCCAACCTGTTACACCCTTAAATTCTGTAAAATGTGGCAGCATTCACACAATAATAGGCGGCTTTTTTTTTTTTTTTTTTTTTTTTTTTGTGAGGTTATTTGGTACTTCCTGCCTCCACTTCATCTGGAAATACTGTTAGAAGAATCTTTCTCATCATATGATATTTATGATTATTTCAGCATTTCATATTCCAGACTGGGTGGAGGTTACAAGGATGACCATTCACTTTGAAGTCTAATTTAATATATGACTATGTATAAAGAAATTTCTTGGTTGAACCATCTGGTGGGTGAAAAAAAAAAAAGGAGTTTTAAAAATCTTTATTAAAATACACTACATAGCTGGTAGTATGCTGGAACAATGCCTAGTCTAGATTCCTACCCAGGATTGTGGAGCAGCAGGAGTGAGTGTCCCTGGAGGATCTATTACCTGATTTACATCAAAACTCTTTTTTTGCTAGAGAGAATGTTACCTCTATTTTATGAATACTTAGTGGGCTCAAAATAACAAAAGTTAACTTGCAATGTACATACTCTGCTGCAGTCTTCCATAATTATATCACTAATGAAGCTGTTTTATGTAAAATGAGATTGTGACCGTGTGATGATTGGTCTTTCTTTTTTTTAATTCCTGACCCAACTTATCGAACGATGGCAAAACATCCCTGACTGGATGTGTGCAGAGAGTCTCTGGGGTGGTCTACCCATGACTCCTGGAGAGGTGGCAGGATTCTCTTACTGGAATGGCCAGTGGGTCTACTGGCTGCAGCCAGCGAATGCCTTCAAAAGTTTGTCTTCAGTAACATGATATGTGGTACTCTGATTTTTGAAAATTGTTTGGGACTTTTTGGAAGAACAGTTTTTCTTTGGAAAGTGCTTATTTGTTGAAACTGTCAATGAAACAATCTATTTGTTTTCTTGGTCTTATGAAAATTTGAGGCAGGAGTTTCTGTTTTGTGTGTTTGTAAACCAGTCACCCCTGTAGTTTTTCTGTGCAGGGATGTGGAGAAAAAGAGCAAGAATTTACTACATCTTCCTTGGGAAACTATGGAGGAGACTCAAGCTCCCACTTAGACTGAGCAGTGCCCTGAGTGGTAGGCAACTGGGTACCCTGAGATGGGCAAGATGTAATACATCTATTTAAGCTATTTAAATAGTTTGAGTGGTCACTCCATGAAACACTGTCCCATTAATGCAAAAGTCTGTGCTAGCATTCCTGATAACTGCCTATTGTCCAGGTTCTTGGCTATAGGAAAATATAAATAAATACATTTTATCAAAGGTAAAATAACTCACAAAATAAGATTTTCCAGAGTTTTTACAAAACCTAACTACACAATTGTTATTCTCTGTTTTAGTGAAAACATGCAGGAGAAAAAGTGTTTGTGCTCTGAAAATGAACTATTGTTCTAGGATATTGAAAATTGTCTGTCATGACAAATGTGTTACAGCTCAGAGATTGCTCCAAAGAGGAATTAAGTATTTTTCATGTTCTCTGAAAGTGAATATTTTCAATAATACACAGTATGACCCAGTAGCTGGCTCCTTAATAAAACCTCACAATGATTCTCATGAGCATATCAGGGGAAGGCATACCTTTGTATGAATTTTGGAGCTCTGTATGTACTTAGGTTTTGTTTAGTGAACTGAGTTGAAGCTCACAGATGCATTAATTTTTCAGCCCACTGATTACAAAACTTCTGACCAGGCTCCCAGCGATTATACTGTTTCTGAGTATTAACTTACTAAAGTCTTTGTAGCTGGCCTGGAAGAGATGAAAATGTGACTCAGTATGGAGAATAACAGCCTTCCCATGCCTCTTTGTAATCTCAGAGGTAAAGGAGCTTGAGCTACTGTAGCTTTCCAGTTGCTTGTCCTGGGAATAAGTAGAAAATGTAATTTCTCATTCATTCCTTTCACAAAGTGTGTAATTTTTGTGTATTTGTGTTGAAGTGCCTCCAGTCAGAGGCCAAGGCAGACTTTGTGATACAGAATGAGAAGTTTTTTTTACTGTAGCCTTTACAATTTGAATAAAAGAATTACATAAGGCATAAAAGCATGGAAGAATCAAACTGGAATGAAATATGTATTAAACCCTACGTCCCTCTTCAAAAAGCCCAACAACTTACAAACCAATGGATCAACAACACAATGGCCATTCTGTAGTAATGAGGGTTCAGTTGCTCCCTTCTGAGGCGGTGGTTACACAGTACCATGCAGAGAACTTCTTTTTAACATCAACTTTGTTACAATGCATAACTCTAGATTACTAAATTACATATATATTTAAGTGAATTGAGCTTTACTGGCAGACATGTAATTCTCAAATAGTTAAGATTTTTTCTTATCCCACAGCCTCACAATTGTGTGAAAAAATAGTTGTAGTCCAGGTAGCTTTTTTTTTTTTGAGTGAGAGGGTATTAAGTGAAAATTGTAGGGAATTCAAACTATTAAGGTAACATTTTTATTCTATTTTTGCTTTTTAGTGATTCAGTCCTTCAAATACAATATAACTTCCTAATTACTTTTATCTGTCCTTTTGGCAACACTTAACCAGGTTTTTCAAGCTGTGTTGTACTTGAAATGGAAAATCAGTGGGAAATGTTTTTGTTTACACCATCTAACAGTTTTGAAAAGGATCTACAGAATTCTTGGAAAAGCAATTCTTGGAAAAACAAAATTCGATAGGATTTTACACCCAAAAAAAACCCCTAACCAGGCCCCGAAAGGAAGGACTTATATCATTACATCTTTCAGTTTAGGGCAGTTTTATGTGACGTCTGCTCAGGTTACCAAGATTTACTGTTGCTTTTTTAACTCTACATGAACAGCGGGGCAAATGGAGGTGGCAGTGGCAGTGGGGAGCTGAAGCAGCCATTGATGGGACAAGCTGGCACAGACCTGGCCCAGAGCAGGGCCAGATGCTCTCTGGGGCCTTGCCTGGTGTCTGTGCTGTACGAAGCACTGACCTTTGTGGGCAACTGGCTGCTGGCTTCGCTGTCTGCATTGTCTGTTGAACCTTGTGGGCATGCCTTCAGTTCTATTATTCTTCAGGTCCTCTGGGACTGTCTCTCCCATATTCAGCTAGACATCTTCAGCTTCTAATTTAGTCGAAGGACATAAAGAATGGATGCTACTGGGTCACATGGAAGAATGACACTACTAAAATAACAAGCAGCTAATATTTGTATTTTATTTTTAACTTCTTTCCTGTTGTTTCCCCGTGGCTGCTGACATTGTCACAAAAGCTTCCTTTCTGGTTGTTTTGTTTAAAATATACATACACTGTGCATATCCGTCTGCCGGAGCATCTGCGTGTGGACTTGTCACATTGTCCAGTGTCTTTGCTTATGAATAAAGCGGCATCAGATCAAACTCTGAGAATGAGAACTGTGAGCAGGTTGCAGAAGGACCTTTCTGTGAAGCTTTTTCTTGTGTGAACACAGCCTTGAGAATGTAGATGCTTTGCAGCCTGTATTCCCAACTTACGTGCTTGTAGACAGCACTGCCACTGCCATTGTCCACTGCCAGGGCTGACTTCAGTCTTGACCCAAACACTGAACGTCTCTTCTCCACCACTTCCCAGCAAAGGGCTGAGTCAGCATTAGTCCCTGTGGTACTTGGTGTCAGACCAAGTCATTCATCAGGACTTACTGTATTTATGCATACTGAAAGGGATAATAGTGCAGGATGCTCTCCCTTGAGATGCCATGTGTTTTCTTGCTCTCTCCTTCCTATTTTTAATTTCCCTTTGAAGTGAGTTTGAGTCATGCAGGACTGAAAGAAATATTTTAAAATGCAACGAGCAATAATTCAGCTTCCTTATTTCTTGTCCTGTTCATGCACCGACCAGACATCCTTTGTTGTCTAATTTCCAATCTCCTCCCCCATTCTCCATTCACTTCCTGAATTTCTTTGGCTTGTGATAACACCACGAAAACCATCCGATTACTCATTTAGGCTTATTGTTTCCTTTTTTTTTTTTTTTTTTTTTCCTGAGGGGTAGCCAATTCTCATAAATATAAGCTATCCCTGGAGAGGTAAGGACATACTGTGTCGAAATCAAGTATTAGGCATTACAAGGGGATCCCAAACTTTCATGAGCATTACAAACATGTAATTAAAAATGATTTTTCCTTCTGGCCATTTGCTGGAGTTGGGAAAAAGATAAAGGTTGTCAAAAGGTTACTTTCTGTCTATTTTCCCATTATCTTTGTACTGTGTGAGGATACAATTGAAATTGTTCCACAGTACTGCATGTTATGGCTCAGTCCCAGAATCAAATAATAATTTTTACTACAACATCATGTCCAATGACAGATGAGGCATGAATTATTTGTTTTTCACTCAAATTATCCTGTTCTTGGCACATTTGTGTGTATGTTTTTTTAAAGATACTGTGGATATTTCTAGTGAGGGGGTTATAAGTCTACTTAAGTGACATTAGGAGGTCCTGGCGGTAATAACATCCAAAAGGCAGGATTTTGACCACTCTCCATCTGGAACCTCAGGTTTTCACATGAAATCTCTCAGTTGCATGAGTACACATGAGTCAGTTGTCCTTCTGGCTCACTGTGCAATATTTAGTACCCACAGCTTTCATTAAAGGTCTTTCAGAAGAGTATCTACATGATAGAGCCACTCTTGGAGATTCTAGGTGGTTCCCTATGTACCTTTCCTCTAAGTGTAACATGAAAATGCATTATGTTTAAACTTCTCTTTGTTTTCTTCTTCTCCTAGGTATTACGATAACTTTACCCAGTGCACAGAACGTGAAGCCAACAGTGCAAGTTGCTTTTGGCCAAACCCCCTTGCAGAGGGCTTTATCACTGGAATTCATAAACAATTCTTTTCAAACTGTACTTCAGAAAAGGTTCACTGGGAAGATCCACCCGATGAAATTCTCATAACTCTGATCTTGATCCCAGTCATGTTGACATGTGCCATGATAACACTGGTAGTATGGTGCAGCAAGAGAAGTGATATCCTGGTGTAAATTGTTCCTCTGGGCTTTCTTTTTCTCCATTTCCTTCTTCCAAAAACACTAAAGAAAGGAGGACGAAGAGAGAAACTTGACATAAAGATTTCAGATCTGCTGAAATGGAACTTGTGAAATACTGAGACGGAGACAATGCTCCTGTGAGCTGCCTGCTACTGCCAAAAGTCACTGCTGCTGAGCGTGGCCATCAGTGTTGCTGGTGCAAAGTTCTCCACTTCCATCTGGCCTCATCATCGTGAAATCCACAAGCAGCTCCTAGAAACTGGAGAGTCCCCAGGCAAATGGACCCCTTAGCTGCAAGAAGGGTAAAGCTTTCCCATGGGGAAAGCTGGTTGATAAAAGTAAGTTTTGCAAACCTGTATGTAAGCGTATGTATGCATGGTGTAACACTGACTGAGGGGAGATGACAGCTCTTGAGTTTTTGTGCAGAACACTCAAGGTCTTCATCTGTGAACCCTGTGACTTGGATAGAAGATCCCTGGTGAAGGAACCTGAACATGGATGTATCCAAATGGCAGCTTTTCTTAGGGGCTAGTCAAAAACATTATTATCATGAACTGGAAGTATTGTCCTGGCAAAGAAACAATTTATGTCTCCAGTGACTATCCCTACAGGGAAATTATCACACCATGTTATAAAATAGTTTATAAAATGCCTTTAAGCATGACTATTTGGAATTGTATAGCTTACAGACAAACTCGGGGAAGATATACAGGTTTTATTTTACAGAGCTGGAAAAAGTGAGAGGAAACTGCTTGATTATAAATATATTAAGGAGTAAAGAGGAAACTTTCATATGCCAAACGTTGATTTTTCCTCTTTTACAATTATTATTCTTGACGACTTGCATTCACTGTATATTCCACTCCCACTTCAGTTTGTGCAAGTGATATCCTACAAATAAATGTTATGTTGATTGAGGTGCCTTTCAGAGTATATTTTTGTACATAAATAATTCTTCATCCCATGAAGAGTGTGGGAGCTGAAGTATGAACATTAAAGGCTGGAACAGATATAAGAGGAAAGATAAAAAATTCTACTCAGAAGTCTTATTCTATAAGGCTATTCCTAAGCAACAGTTTAAATAAAGAGCGTATGACCCAAATAAAAAAAACTTTTATGTTTGTGTTGTAAACCTTTATTTTCTGTAATTTCACAAAATGCATTTCAGTCAAATGATCTTCTATATAAGTAAGCAATATCTGTTGCACATGACTCTTCATTTTTCCATTCCTTGTGCACACAAATAAAATACAGGCTGAATGGTCAAGTAAGGGTGTTTCATATCTCTGCTAGCTACATTTTCTCCTTTAAGGTTCTGGGCCAGTGTTTGAGGCTTAGATCTGTGTGTATAAGAAGCATTTCCAAACTTGAATCAAATTAAAAGTGCCCCCTTTGTTTATATGTAGGTAGATAAGGAACACATGTAGCTGTACTGGTATGTTTTCACAGCCTTTCACAAGGGTTGAAGGCACCAGCTTGTATTTTCATTACCCTAATGTTAGAATGTTTAATTTTCTGTGTTTCCTGTCTGTCTTTACAAGGATATTTTTTCATTTTCTAGATGCTAGCAAAAAATAGCTCTTTGTAAAAGAAGAATGGCATGTCTTCTAAGGACTTTGGTTTCATTTTCTACTTAAGTACTATTTTCTGCATTAAAATGTTTTGGTCCACCAAAGCTAGTGGTGAAGTAAAAAACCCAACTCATTCATCTGATCCAAAAGATTGGTTAAGCCTTTTGTGTGGCCAAACCCAAGTAATTTAATTTTTCTGCATGCAGTTTCATTTTAATCCTAATTTTTCTTCAAACTTCAACAATCTTCAAAGCAAGTTTCAAAGCTTTAGTTTGGAAACTGTATAGCAAAAATTTCAGCTTTTTCAAAAACATGTTAGTTTTGGCCTAATTGCTATATTTGGTGCAAATTCTCAGTTCGAGTTCATTTGGAACCTGATCAATAGATCATCTGAGAGATATTCACCAGCTTAATTAAATACAAACAAGGTTGGCCTGGGTTCTAAATGGAGAATAAAGTGTCACCTTGATGACATTGTATTGCTAAACATATATTGTGGTCTTTAAACAAATGCCACACTTAAACAGAATTTGTTTTGAAAACAAAATCTAGTGTGAACTTTTAAAAGAGTTTAAGGAATGTAAGATTCAAAGGAAAAAAGACAGTGGGTTTTCCTTCATGTGCTCTGGGGGAGGGGGAAGGACTCTGTCACTGCTGTGTGCTTTGGATGTGAAAGTTTAATCTTTTTTTTGTGTCTGTGTGTGTGTTTTCCCCATCCAAAGTGTGATCTTCCACTGTTTCCTTGAATATACTTGATAGAAAGGCAGAGAAGTTGAAACAGTGCATGGCAAATGACATCGCTTAATTTAATGCAGCGTCAGTGGTTAAATCTGGAGAAACATTTATAGTGTTTTAAGGAAAAAAGCAGCTGCCATGTCCAGTTCTTAACAACTGTGTTCAGTATTAGGGGACCAGAATGGTAACCATTGAATCTTTTGGCATAACTTGTACTATATGTTAGCGAGACTTGTGGTTATGTTCTACTGCATGGAGCTTGCTACCTTTGCCCCAAACCTCTTTCCATTACCAGGAATATAACGTCTGGCACCAAGAATCTGTCTCATTTTGTAATTGTGAATTAATTCTATGTTACAACAGTCTCAGAGGAAAATGGGCAAAGATTCCAACAGAAAGTAAATAATGGATTCAAATTCCTTCCTACAGCTGGAGCAGTGGTAGATCCCAAGCAATGCTTAGGTCAAAAGAAAATTGACAGGCTTGCCAAACAACTAGCTGATGTGTTCAATTGCTGTGAGTTTTGGGGTCTTTTTTTTTTTTTTTTTTGTGCATTCAGTGGGAAAGCGTGTATTTCCATAGGATAGCAGAATTTCAGCAAAATGCTGATGGAAGATGACTAGCAGGAGCAAGACAAAGACCGGGAGGGCTGCCATCTTTGAAGACAGATAGCAAGGATGAAGGCTAAAGAGGAAAAGATTTACTGAAGTGCAGGTAGAAAGATGGTCAAGAACACAAAATAATTCAGGACTTCTTTCCAAAAAGATGACCTCACCATAAGCAGGTAGTAGCACACGTCCCCTGGTGCTCTGTTACGGAATGATGGTGAAATCATGTATGATCTCTGTCTCCACAAAGTTCATGCAGAGAGAACCAAAAGCCTTTTTTTCACCCCAGCTATTGCCAGACAAAATAAATATATTGAGTCTAAATGCCCCTTGTCCAATAGTCTGGATGTCCAGATGAATTGAAAAGGACTCTCAGCAGCTGTGCCCAGTCCATGGCTGCCAAGCACAGGGACACCACCCTGGGCCTCCAGGGCATACCAGAGAGCCCACTATCCTCTTGCTCTGCAGAACCAGAGGTAGCAGCGGTAAGAAGGGGGGTGCAGAGATGTTGTCAGGGCTCCCAGCGCTCTGGAGCACCCAGCGGTGTCCTGCCAGGCACGGGAAGGATTCTTGCCCCCAGGGTCCATCAGGCCAGGGGCATTTGGCCACTCTGGGAAGCTCCAGAGGATGCCTCAGGTTGAGAGAGAACAGGGATTGGGCATCTCTTAGAAGGCATGCCCAAGCTGGGGAAGTAGGGGCAGGTCCTGCTCATGTGCTCATGGAGCAGCCAAGCACCAGGGGAGCACACTCAACTGACAGTCTGGGCCCACCTCAAGCTCTTTCCACCAAGTTGGCTCTTTCAGTTGACATTCCATTTTTACCTTGAGAGTTGATGTCTCAAGTTTACATTCAGATTTGATGCCCAGGTTTCTTGTCACTAGATATTGGATCCCATTATACATTTACAGTTTGATTTTATGCTTATCTTTTCCATTCCAAAGATGTCAATCTAAATGAGAAATACATACTCAAAATCAGGATGTGAAATCTAAGCGTCAAATCTCCTCCCAATCCAAACCAACCCAATGTAAACTCTCCATGAGCTGACACATACAGGTAAAATGACAACTCATGTAAAAAAATCAAGCATCAAGTGATGTGGGATCTAAAGAAAAAAGCTACAGGTGGGTTGCACCTCCTGCAGCTTCTTCAGCATCTGGGC
>NW_008581155.1:450-711 GCF_000691845.1 Merops nubicus | reverse complement strand
AGTAAAGGTCTGATATTGGTCCCAGTATGGGCCCAGTAAAGACCCAGTGAAGCTTTACTGGTGGTCCCTGCGAGGGACCAGTGACAGACCCAGTGGTGGTTCCAGTAAGAGCCCAGTGAAGGTGCAACAGTGACCCCAGTAAGACCCAGTAAAGGCCCCGTAAAGGTCTTATAGTGGCCCCAGTAAGAGCCCAGTAAAAGCCCAGTAAAGCTTTATTGGTGGCCCTTGCAAGGGTCCAGTGACAGGCTCAGTACTGGTTCA
>NW_008581155.1:0-203 GCF_000691845.1 Merops nubicus | reverse complement strand
GCCCAGAGAAGGTGCAACAGTGACCCCAGTAAGACCCAGTAAAGGCCCCATAAAGGTCTTATAGTGGCCCCAGTAAGAGCCCAGTAAAAGCCCAGTAAAGCTTTATTGGTGGCCCTTGCAAGGGTCCAGTGACAGGCTCAGTACTGGTCCAGTGATGGCCCCAGTAAAGGCCCAGTAAAGGTCTAATGGTGGTCCCAGTAAGG
>NW_008581154.1:7284-7903 GCF_000691845.1 Merops nubicus | reverse complement strand
AGCCTGCCCACCCACTGCAGCCGCGTCGGGACCCGAGTCGAAGTGCAGCCAAAAATCGAGAATGCACAGAAATGTGTGTTGCCTTATGAACTGCAGACGGGGGCACGGGCAAACCCTGTCACCTCCCTCCCCATTTGCCAAACCCTGAACCAGATACAGGTTTTCTCCAGGTACAACCCCACATCCTAGCTGCCAGATTAGTTTTTTCCTTACACAAATTTTCACTGTCAAAAACTGAGCTGTAGACACCTGGCTTTCCCCAGTCACGTTCGCTGTTAGCAGGAAGGGTGCAGGAATTAGGAGATTCCCTGGTACTCATCACCCACCCTGTGCTGCACAGCTAACAGTAACCTGGAGGGCTCACTGCTGGGAATAACGTCTACAGGAAGATGTAGAACACCCCAATCCAAGAGCCAAACAGATTTCCTTCTAAATTTACATCCCATGCAAAACAAACAGTTCCCAGGGTACAGCTGAGGTCATCCTGGGGGCTTCCCAAACCTGCGTGAGCAGAGGCAGTTGAAGGGGAGGTGACTTGCACAGGCACAGCCCTGAGCTCCCGTCACAGCACAGGGGCGTGCAGGGCAATTCCCTCCTGCTGCTGTTCACTTCACTGGAT
>NW_008581154.1:0-7249 GCF_000691845.1 Merops nubicus | reverse complement strand
CTGGAACAAGCTTTTACATGCACACAGCCCGTGCACGGTGCCTTCCCCGTTTGTTTTTGCAAAGGTAGCAACGAGCAGGAGACTGGGGGGCAGAGGGGCCGTGGGGTGAGCGCAGCCTCCGTGGGAAGGCAGAGCAGATACCTCTGCTCCAAGGCAGCCAAATGGTAGCAGAGACCTGAGCCAGGACCCGGCTCCCTGCTACCAAAAATCCTAATTTTTTTCAAAAATATCTCAAGACACTTTGGGAGGTTCCTTGTCCCATTCCCGTGTGTGTCCCAGAAGCCAGCAGCTTCTCTCCCATTTTCCCACAGAGCTCTGGAGATGCTGCAGCCCAAGCAGCAGATCCTTGTGGATTTGCCATGGTTTCATGGCATGTCCTTGATGTCCTTTACCTGGTCACCACAGGTACAAAGCCTGACCTGGCCACAGCCCCTTCCCCTCCATTCCCCACAGCCCATTTTGGAGAGATGCTGACTCAAGCTGCCTTCTCATTCCAGCAACCATGGAGCTGCCCCACGTCCCCCCCTGCACAATCCCAGCTCAGCCTCAGCGTCCCCCTGGGCATTTCAGCATGAGCCCTCTCCAGGCGAGGTGCCTCTGTGAACACCCAAGGTAGGTGTGGGATGCTCGGGCTTCCCAGCACAACAGCAGCCTCGCGTTTCCCTCCCACCTCTGGGGCTCATCAGGCAGTTTGGGATGGGAGCTGGTGGCTCCCACCTAGCCCAGGCTCCTCTCCCAGCAGCCCCACTGCACTAGGTTTGACCATCCCAGGCCGAGTCTCCCTGCAGACTGCAGGCGTTAATGTTTTTCTGTGGGGGGATAACCCAGCCCAGCCCAGGGCTTAGCCACCAGTGCTGCTGAGCAGTTGCTCTGCCCTGTGGCCTCCGGGTAAGGGCCCCAGATTACCCAGGGGTCTGGGGCTAACTTCAGTCCACAGGATTCCTGAACTCCTGTCTGAGCAGGACCCCTCTTTGCCTCTGTCCAGTCTGTCACCGGGTGCTGTTTAAAGCGCTGCTCTCCAGCCTAGGAGTGATGCTGAGAGCAGAGAGAGAAACCTGGACAGAATAACTTCACAGCCCCTCAGACCTGGGGATCACTCGCATCCTTTCACTTTGCTTTTGCAGGAACCCAAACCCTGACAAGTCCAGGAGTGAAAGACTCGAGCCAGCAGACAGAGTAAGCCAGCTCTTCCTCCTCCCCGGGCTGGGCATTCGGGTACCTGCAGGGCAGCAGCCTCTGATGCCCAAACATTTCACCCCAGCACAAGCTTTCACTGTACAAATTCTGACACTCTGCAGGCCCCCACATCACACTCACTCCACTAACACACTGTCTTTTTTTATTTTCAGTTGTGGAATTGCAGTTTTCAATAAGGTAAGCAAATCACAGACAATACCTAACCTTGAACTCCTGCAGATGAAATCAATTTCTAAAATTTCTGAGCAGGACACTGACTGGTGCTAAGTTTCTGTAGTTTTAAAAAAAAATGGCACTGCTGATATAGGAGAGGCACTTCTGTCCCACAGGTATCTCCTGTTCTCCTTCCATAACCACCCTGGTTTCATGCTCTACAGAGCAAAGATGCCATTAACTCCAATGCTCTAAGTTACTGCAGAAAAAGATTTTGACTTCCCTGGGAAAACCAACCAACCTCCCTCCAGCAGGCTAGCCCCCTCCACCCAAACAGAGGCTGTTGACTTTTATTTCAAAATATTTGGGGTTTGTAGCCAGTTGATAAAATGTTTACAAACTGTAACAATCCTGTTGTTTTCAAACATTTGCCCTTTTCCTTTCAGGAAATGCTGCAGCTGTCCAACTACTTGAAGGTAGGTACCAAATACTGTCAAGTGCCCACTGGGGAAGCCAGTCCTTGGCAAGCACAATACTTTTAAAATTATTATGATATGAAGAGGTGTTACATGCCCACCTTTAATGTGGCCAAGAAAGCCTACAGAGAAGCCACTGAGCTCAACAACCTGTCTGAAACCCCCTGAGCAGCAGGAGCCCTGGGCTGGAGGGGGGAGCAGGGTGGGGGATCCCCACTGACCAGCTCTGCCCTTCCCTGCAGGAGGCTCTGCACCGCGAGCTGCTGCTCAAGCAGAAGATGGTGATTTTGCAGGAGCTTTTCTCCACACTGCTGCAAGCATCTGAAAAATCCTGGCAGGTACCAGAGAGATGCACATGGGGGGCTGGGGCAGGTTTTGTCTCAGCAGGTCTGGGCTTGTGTGCAGAAGCAAGAGCACCCCTCGGGTCTCCCCGTCCTTCTCAGAGCTAAGCTTGGCTTGGGTGCTTCCCAGGCATGGGGATGTTACAGGTGCCCCGTGCAGCAGTCACCTGGCAGAGGAGACATGGTGTAGGACCATGCCCCAGCAGCAGCTGCTCACCTTGCTTCTTGCCTTGCTGTCAGCCTTTCTCTTGAGGGAGGGTTGGAGACGAACTCAGAAGTTAATGGGACACTTGGCTTGACTTTTATTGCTTATGTGCCCTAAAAGGTTGTTACAAATGGTACTTTGCTTTCAGATCAACAGGAAGTGTAAAACCCTTTTCTTCTGTAAGGTTTAGGGTTTTTTATATTTGCCTTTCTCACTTTTTGTTAAATGAAAAGCAAACAGAAGTGTATAAATGGAGGAAAAAAACTGGCATAAACCCAAACAACAATAGTGCACCAAGTTTTTTCCCTAGTCAAAACAAGTTTCAAAGATTTAGAATTTTTTATTTCTTTTGGGCCAAAATAAAAATTTTAGGTGCACCAAATGAGTGCACCCAAGTGCTGGCAAGCACTGTGTTGGATGGGGGAAAGACAGACTGTTTCTTAATCTGGGAAGACAACAGCTAAACCCCCCCAGCAGCACACACAGCCTCCTGCTGAGCTCCAGCCACCCATCCTGCTCTTTGCCAGGAGCCGTGGGGACATTCCCCACACAGCCTTTGGCCCCAGTTCCCTGCAGGGACATGTCCTGGGCCCCAAACACAGGTCAGGGGACCCAACACTGTGAGCTCTGGCACATCTGTGTAGCCTCAGGTGCACTGCTGGATCATGGCCCTGCACCAAACCATTTCCCCACAGCTCAAACAACTCCTCCAGGCAGCACTGAAACAGGGCCCATTTTTTTTTTTGTTACCAGGAGGTAAAATTCAGATGATGCATTTTATTCAACACCTGAGGTGGTTTATATAGATTATTAAATTAAACATTAATTTACAGTTCATTGTGCCACCAAAAAAAAAAGTAGTTTGAAAGTTCTGTTGGGGCAGAAAAGGGAGCGATTGGGTGAGATGGTGAAAAACCCTTGTGCTTGTGGTTAGAGACTTCCGCCCTCCCTCACTTCTTCAAATAATATGAGCAGGAAAAAACACCCTGACACACTCTGCAGGAAATAGCCATGAAACCTCAGATTAGAGCAGGTGGGTGCACTTTGCTTCTCGCTATCTCTGCTGCAGGAGGGACTTTGCTGCTGCCTCTTCCATTCAGCTTTTCACCAGACTAAAGCCTCGCCGCTGGCGCCGGAGCCAAGGGGCAAACGCAGCAGATGCTCCTGCTTGGAGGGGGTCCCTGGGAGCTGTGCAGAGGGAGGCAGCTGGGGGCAAGGAGCTTCTCCAGCAGGTATGGACAGGTCCCACACCGTAACTCTGTGCTGTGCAAACTGAGGGCTGGTTGCCTCTTTCCAGGCCCAGGTGAGATGCCAAACGCTCGCTGCAGCAGCTTTTTAATCCTTTCTGATATTTGGGGTTTCAAAGAAACGCTACTGCATACATCAGAATGGCATAGCAGTAACTCTGGAAATGGCCACAGAGCAATTTTGAGGTGCTGCTCATGTTCGTGGGTGCTTCTGACTCGATGGAGAAAGCGAATTCTCTGCAGGAGGACGGGGGTGTTGTTAAACTGAAGGGATAAAACAGTTGGTTCCTTCCCCCTCCTACAATTTTACTTCTAGGTTAGAGAGACCTTCCTACCACAGGTCTGTACCTTAAACCCCCCATCTGTTGTGAAACTTGCTTAGTTGATTAAAAAAATGCTGCCAGATGAAGGAAGCCAAGTAAGTCTCAGTTATGACTATTAAAAGTAATTTTAAGCAGTTCTCTTCTTAAAGAAGAAAATGACCACTTTAATATATTTCCTTCCCTTTCTGACCTCTGAAGCTGAGCCTGACTTCTGGAAGCACCTCACAGCTCTGCAAAGTTTAACCTCTTTGTCATTTCTAGTACATTACTACGACTACACAGACATTTTTATAGCACAATCATGGTGTTTGGGCAAACTGGAGAAATCCTGCAGAAACCACATTTATTATTACTGCTTCAAACCAGCTCTTCAGCGTTTGAGCACGTTAGCCCTCATCCTCCCCTCAGCCTGGCTGCCAGCAGGCACCTCTGGGCTCTCCAGCAAGGCTCAGTGCGAGGATCCCCACTTGTGTTCCACTAGTGTCACCAGGACACTGCAGAGGAGAAAACTCACTGCCCTCTGAGGATGGTGGCTATTGGGTTATGGGGTTTTTTTGCTGTTGTTTTGTTCAGTTGCAGGTGGGGTTTTTGCTTCATTTGTTCTGGAGGGTTGTTTGTTTTTTTTAAAACCAGACCCTTTCATGTAGATAATCTCCAACACAAGGGCTTGACCAAGATTTGCTCACGTAACTTTTCTGGTCAGAAGCATAATTTCTTCTGCCCTCCCACGTCTGTGCACACACTCACCCTGACAGCTTCTTCCATTTAGGGAAATCTTTATACTCTATGTTCTTTTGCCAATTTATAAGCTGCATCTCCACGGAAGGAGTCTGCCAGCACATTTCTGCTCCGCAGCGTAGGAAGAGCCCAGTGCTCTGCTGCCTTGTGCTTTGCACATCTACATCTGTGCACAAGGGCCGTGCCACCACCACCCCCAGCATAGACCTTTGGAGACAGCAGAATAAAATAAACTGCAAAGGAAAACCGGGCATAATATTGCACGTAAAAACGCATTTCAAAATCCCACCTAGTTTCTAAGAGGATAGAGCCAGTAGTTATTTGTACCAACAACCAAACTGGGAAGATTTAGTCTTTGGGATTGGATGACTTCTGTGCAAACACAGACAGTGTTGGGACACCAGAGAATCTGGTTCTGCTTGGGTCTAACAGCTATTCCTGCAACATCAAGGAGCTGCTTTTCAGAGGCTGGACTTCAAGCAGCAGTAGGCAGAGAGGAGACCAGTGTTCTTGGTGTTGGTGGTGGCAAACCAGCCTACGTGACCCCTTAGCTAGGAATGGTATCTGAATTTGCACACAGTCTGGTTTCACAAAACTGAAGCAGCCTGACTAACACCGAGAGCAGATTATAATGAGGAAAATGAATCATCACTACTGCCCTCTCTCCCCCTGCCCAACTGCTAGATGTTGCAATGCAGACCAACCTATTTCCTATGGGAACCAGCACAACAAGACCTTAGCACCAGCCGGAGCTTTAGGCAAGGAGTGTTGCAGGGAGGAACCACCAGCCAGGGAACAGGGCTGCAGGGCCAGGCAGCAGCTCTGCTTCTGCCAGACCCATCCAGACTAACCTGAAATCCTCATCTCGCTGCACTCAATACCCAGTGGAACTGCCTTAGGAGAGTTTTTCAATGCATACAAATTTTAATTCCCCCATATCTCATTTATTCTGCCATCATGAAGGTGTGTTTGAACTGTAAGGGATGAAGAGACTTTGACCAAGTTTAGCCACAATGTTACAGAAGAAGGGAGAAAGTGAAACAAAGCACAAGCTAACAAACTGTTGGGGGTATATTGTATAGTTCATGATTCCACACGTTGGTTCAATTGTCATTTTTTTTCCCAGGGCCAGCTGAATGAAGACAAACTGAAGTGTAAACTAAGGGCACTTGAAAACCAGCTGCAGGCCTGCACCCAGGTAAGGTCTGACTGCTGAGGAACAAACACGGGTGAAGAAAGGCATGAAAACAAAATACTGAACCATGTAATTAGGTCAGGTCTCAGTTTCTAGAGCAATCTATTAGATATGGATCTGAAAATTATTTTTCCTCTTTGCTGAAGCAATGTTTTACAGCAAATTAGCAGTAGCATTTACACACTCTGGATTTGCTAATATTCAGGTTTAGCAAGATTAGGAATACATCAGACAAGACCCTTCAAGCACTTTAATGCTTCCTTTAAAGAGTTACTCAAAGGAGTGTGTGAAGAAGATCCTAATAGAGATGGAGGACCAGAAGCAGACCTATGAGCTGAAGGCAAAAGAGGCTCTTCAGAAGATGCTGGAGGACAAACTCCAAACAGAGCAGCAGCTGCAAAACTCTCAGGTAAGCAATGTGTTTTACACCAGGCTTTGCTTTAGTCCTGTTATGACAAAGAGCCTCCACATTTCAGGGAAAGGCAACACCTAACTTAGCATTTGTAACAAATATTTTAAAAACACCTCATTTTTTAGCTAATGAGTGAAGTCCAAAGCAGCCTAGTGGCAGCTCATGCTCATTTTGTGAGCCACACATCAGGTTATTAAAAACAGTGCAGAGTCAGGGAACAACACTGCTGTTTGGGAGCTTTAGGTATAAACCCTTCTTCTCCAGCATCCCTTCTTCCCAAGGCGTGCTCTGTGTACACAGAGAAACAAGCCACACACAGATGTTCAGGGCATGAGACCTCCAGAAATGCTTTTTCTGGTGTGCCTCTTATACAAAAATAGATTTTCCCCCCAAGAGGTATCCTGAGAGTCAAAACAAATTGCTAACTGGTATTTTCAGAACAATAAATAAATTGTATCCCAAAGTTTACCAGCTTTCTAAATCCTCCCAGGAACTCAAGTTCCACAGTGAACCCTCTGCCCATGTTCATTCTGTCCATCAGATGGCATCAGCCCTACACAGGTTCTCATAACTCTGGTGCAGGAGGTGGCAGCACTGCCCCAGTCCCACTCCAGCCCATGTTGCCCAGGGCAGCCTGGCACGGTCCCACCTGGCCGTGGGTCACAGCCCACCCACGGTCCTTGCCCTCTTCCCTAGAGGAGCCTGGCAGCAACGAGAGAGGACCTGGCCTTCTGGAAAGAGCACTACACCACGCTCAAAGCCGAGCTGACCAAGAGGACCACGGCGCACACCGAGCTCCAGAACAGCTTCTACGTCCTGCAGGGTGAACTGCAGGTACGTCTGTCCTCAGGGGAACAGCAGCCCTGGGAGCTCAGGTGTTCCCACCTGCAAGCAGGGAAACCCCAGGTTGAGATGGTTGTATAAAAAGAGCCCCTTTGATGAAGCACAGCGGCCACACCCGC
>NW_008581153.1:0-2245 GCF_000691845.1 Merops nubicus | reverse complement strand
AAATGGCTTGCTTTAATCACAGAGAGCTCGAATAGGGCACCAAATCACCCAGGAATCTTAGAAGCTGTCATGATCCGGTGTCAGAGGGTACTAGGTCAGGATAACTGTGACCTCCTCCCTGCCTCTCAGGGGCAGACCCAAAGGGAAATGGCTCCCCCTTTACCACGCTCCAAAAGTCGTTATCGTGACCAGTGTCCGTTATGCACAAAATATAGTTTATTCTGAGTTGGCAAAAATGGAATGAAAAAGGCAAAAGGGGGAAAAAAGGGAAATAGTAATAAAAAAACCCAGTTCAACAGTTCAAAAAACCTTATTCACAAGATGGCGTTGGCAGGAAGTCTTTTGAGGAATGATGGGAATTGTAGTTCCGGTGTAGTCTCGGTGAATTCCGGCGCTCAGGATGATGTCGGACGGAAGTTCCAGTAACGCTGCCTCCTGGGAGCTGTGGTCTAGGAAGTGGCGACCAGAGTCAAAATGGCAGCATCCTGAGCATGCACGGTTCTGGCGCTGTGCCAGGTGGCAGAAGCAACAACCGTGTCTGGAATCGCCGAACAGGGAACGAACACAGACTTGGTTCTGCGGCGTGCTGCGGTGGCTGAAGAAACAGGTACGGCAGCTCCAGCTCTGATGAGGGGAGAAGCGTGGCGTGCGCGGACGTGGCATATGGCCGCGGCACGGCGACCGCAACTCCACGTCCTGCATCAATTTAGTCCAGCCCCGGCTCAGCTCTGCCTGGCACAGTTTGGCACGGCACCGTCCCCCAGCTCGGTTCAGCTCGGCACAGTGCAGCAGGGGAGGGGGAATCCCACAGCGGCTTCCCCTTTGCGTCTTCAGCCGAACACACAGGTAGGCAGGCAGGCAGGCTTACCGGAGCAGGGCTGCAGTACCTTTGAGAAGGTCCACTGCAGAGCTGATCCCACAAGGAAGAGAGGGAACCCTGGAAGATCTGTGCTTAATATAACTTTCATTATCAATAAGATCTATTGTGAGGTACCGAAATCTCAGGGGAACCCTCACGAGATCCCTTCAATCAGGCAGGGAAGCTGGGCATTGAAGTCCACAGTGAAACAGCTCCCTGTCACCAAGAAAGCCAGAAAAAAGAGGAGAGACGTTCCGTTTTCCACATCTCACCCCATGGCTTTTGAGGCGACGATGACATAACCATAACATAACAGTATATTGCACTTATCATTTAAGTTATATACAGATTCACTAAAAATACCCATTTACAAAAAAAAATGAAATTCACATATATGTAATATATACACATTCACCATCCAGCGTGAACTATCAATATAACACACACTAAGGAATAATTGCGTTGAATCATTGCTATCTGGATGTCTGGATGTAATGGATAACAACTCAAAGGCAAGTGTAGAGGAACATGGCTAGAACATGGAGTATCCTTAAGCTATTGTGGCTCATAGCTAAGGTGCCTCCTCTGGCACCCCAGATCCAGGGTGATCAGTCCTGGACCTGGTGGTCAGACAATCCCCTGACACTTTGAGTTGTCAATCCATTTTTATGACATTATTCATTCAACACAGAGTATCCAATTGGTACTAATTTTGTGTTGTTTGCCATTCGAATTGAAAGCAAGCCAGGTATTTGTATTCATTGGTGTTTGCAGTGTAAGCTTAACTTTACCAATGTTCGGCAAGTTTACTAGGACAGCCTGCCCAGGGTGAACAGTTGTCTTGGATTTATATGGCTTCTTAAGTGTTTCGTTTTCCTGAGTAGGTGACGTAGAGAAAAAGGCATTAAAACGAGGGCATCCATTCACCTCCCATCCATTATTTATAGTAGTAATTGCATAGTTTACTCTCTCGTTCTATCTGGGATTTTGTGGACAGATAAGGCTTGTAAATAATACATTGGTACATTCTACTACTCCATTGGCTTGCAGGTAGTAGGGGACATGAAAGGTCCATTTGATACCTTCTCTTCTAGCCCATTGTAGTACCAGATGTGAGGTAAAATGAGTTCCATTATCGGATTGAATATTTATGGGCTTAGGCAAGATTCTAAATAACTTTTCCAGAAACCAAACTGTATATTCACCGTCGGCCTTGGAAACAGCTTCAGCACAAGTTAGTCCTGATACCACCTCCACTATTACAATGACATATTGTTTGTTTCCTGATCTGCAGAAGGTACCAATGTAATCCACTTGACAAGTGGACCATAAAAGTTTTTCCTATCAAATATGCAATGAGTCAGTGAAATGCTGGGGTTTGAACCC
>NW_008581152.1:3779-4123 GCF_000691845.1 Merops nubicus | reverse complement strand
GGGTGACCGAGTGGAGAAATTTCAGCACCCCATTTGGAGAAATTCCAAAACTCCCATCATCCCCAGTACCAAATCCTTCCCACCTGTTTTTATTGCCTGCCCAGAATCACATGTGATTTAGCTCTCTCCATGAGGATCAGATGTGATAAACGGGGTAAGTAGGCTGGAGGTGATCAGAGGGACCTTTCTTGTTGTTTTGGTCAGGTTGCACTAGGTGAAGTTTAAGTTGGACCCGAGGAACGATTTCTTACCCTCAGGGGTTGTCCAGGGCTGTGCCAGGCTGCCCAGAGTCGTGGTGGAGTCCCCAGCCCTGGAGAGCTTTCTGAGACATGGCGATGTGGTGC
>NW_008581152.1:0-3677 GCF_000691845.1 Merops nubicus | reverse complement strand
AGCTGGACCAGAGAGGAGGATAGGAGGAAAGCAAGGAAAAGGTTTGGTAGCATCCAGAGATGGGAAAATAGGGCATGAGGAGAAAGGTAGAACAGAAAAGAAACCATCAGTGACAGCTGGGGGACTGTGGGAGGCCATCCGGAGGGACCTGGACAGGCTGGAGGGGTGGGCACAAGCCAACCTCATGAGGTTCAACAAGGCCAAGTGCAAGGTCCTGCATCTGGGTCGAGGCAATCCCAGGCACCAATACAGGCTGGGCAGGGACTGGCTGGAGAGCAGCCCTGAGGAGAGGGACTTGGGGGTGCTGGTGGATGAGAAGCTCAACATGAGCCAGCAGTGTGCACCTGCAGCCCAGAAAGCCAACCAGATCCTGGGCTACATCAAGAGAAGTGTGGCCAGCAGGTCGAGGGAGGTGATTCTCCTCCTCTACTCTGCTCTGGTGAGACCCCACCTGGAGTACTGCATCCAGTTCTGGAGCCCACAGTACCAGAGGGATGTGGAACTGCTGGAGTGTGTCCAGAGATTCTATGATTCTAAATCCGGCATGTACTATCTCTGCTGACAGCCCAGAGGTGGGTGTTGATGTTTTATTTTCAGCCATTATATGGAAAACCAGCCACACAAACCACATTAAAATCCCATCAAGGTAAGTGCACAGCCAGGAGCTCAATAGCAAAGTGGCTCAGATTTACAGAGGCATCATTATTTCCGTTGCTTCTTTTTGTCCCTGTTTGACAAACGCTAGACACCTGACCCCTGGTACTGATAAATACACCAGAAAAGAAATAATCTCACTCTGGTGATAGTATCAGGTGATTTGTGCTAACTTTTTCCTGTTTCACTGCAGCTCAGCTCCATGGCTGAACCTCTCCTCCCCAGTTTGCCTTGGGACATAAAAATGCTCAGAGAACCTTTTTGTTTTCAACAACAACACAGAAATTGGAATTTACTGGAAATAGCTGTTTGGTTATACCAATAAATGCTGAGAAGCAGAGACCCTCCTTAGAGAAGATATTTGAGTGAAAGGTCCCCTTCTCCTTTTCCTGCCTCATCCTGTGCTCAGGCCACCAGTCAGGCGACTTGTCACCAGAAATGCTGCTCCATCTGTTGCAAAGGTTGGCAGATATGAAGCCAAATGAGGATAGAGGGGTCCAATTAAACAGTCACAGTGAACTGTGTTGAATAATGGGGTTTGGGCCACCTATTCCACACAGGTCCTGCACACCCTGGGCAAATTGTGTTAATGAGCCCTTCCTAAGTGCTCATTTCAAATAGCCTTGGATACAAGGATCCCCTGTGACCTGCTGTGTAGAAACAGTTAATGTGCAGCCACAGCCAAGGCCAGTAGGAGCCTGTTCTGAATATAAATGTGCACCAGGAGGAAAACAAAGCTCTAAGCATCTGGAACTGGATACTTTCCAATATGGGCGTTGCTTGACCCACTTTTATGCTTCGGTTCCCCATGTCCAAAATAGGGAATTATCAGTTTTTTTTTAAAACCTCATTAGTTAAGTATTGTGAGGCTTCTAGAAGGTAATAAAGAGAAATGTAATAAAAGGAAAAAAAAAAAAGGCTTATATAAGTGGTGTAGTTTCTCTAAACCCAGCCTCTGTAACATCCCTTGCCTGGCCTGCTTCCAACATTACTGAATCGGGGAGCATTTGACTGTATAAATGTGAGCATGTTCCACTTGTTTGCTGCCCCGTTGCCCTCAGCTGCCACTCAACCCTGGCAGGCACTGATGTCTCTAAACCCACCTCTGTGCCCACTTTGAGAGCCACCTCTCCATGCAGCAGCCCCTGGTGTGGTCCACGTGACCCTCACAACTCATGTCCCGTCCTGCTGCATCCCTCAGAAATGGGACATGAAGCTGAGAAACTCCCTATGGAGGAGCAAGTCTCACTGCAGGCTTAAGAATTTTTCCTGCTTCTTGTGTTGGTGTTATTTGTCAGTCAAATGTGCAGGTCCTGGAGCAGCTGGGTTGGGGGCTGGGAGGTAACATGGTCATATTCTTTAACAAAGAAGAGGGACTGGAAAGAAGCTGTTTGGGTATTTTTTTTTAGCCCTGCCTCCTCTCACTCCAACACATGGATGTCAAACCAAGCCACTCACAAGCTGGTCATTTAGGCTGTGATTTATATTTCTGAGATGGGGCATATCTCTGTGCCACATGGGAGAGCCCATTCTCAGACATCCCTCTTAGCAAACAGAATGTCAGGAAAGCAAATTTGTCCTGATCGGTGGTTCTGAGGTCCCTCTTGAGGGCATTGTGCTGAAGGAGGAAGGATAACCCAGCCATCTGTCTCCAGAGAGTGGCAGAAAAGGAGCCAGCTGGGATCTGTGGTGTCCCCATGGGTCCTGTCAATGTGGCTCTGTCCCCATGGTAAACTGTCACTGCTGCCAGCACTGCTGCATCCAGATAGAGGAGGTCTCTTGACTACTCAGGTGAGAGATCTCTGCAGAGGTTTGCTTGGGAGCTCCTCACCTTGCCTGGGAGGTGCTTTCACCCTTCGTCCCTGCACAATCCCGTCACAACAGGGTGTTCTCTCCAACCATAAAGAAAACAAGTCAAGGAGGGAGAACATGACCAGCCCATCTTCAAACAGTTACAGGAGTAGGGAGGTCTCACCCCTAGATTAGCAGGGTTAGATTCATCACTATCTATTGATTCTTCAGCAAGTGACTAGTAAGTGATAACATGGCCTGAACATATCATGGAGCAAAGAAGCTTGATAAATAGTAGTGAATTTATTCTTACTTACATGATAGATTAAATGAACTAAAGATAATTGTGGCAGGCACCCTGTCTAGGAGAGGAAAGGGTGGTTCTCAACACTTCCGTAAGCAGCATGGTCATTGCCCTTCGTGTAAACATCCAGGTAAGCAGGAGCACACCTGAGCTTCCAGCAACTGAGAGTGGAGGAAGTAGGACTGTGTCTTGGGCATGTGGCTCCAAGTCTTCCTAGCACAGTGAGATGTAAAGCATCCATATGTGAAATACAGGTGACTGTACAGAAGGACCTTAATGCTCAAATTAAGGTTTAGAGGACATGAGAAAGTTTCAGAGTAAAAGAACCTTCTAAATCCCTTCTTTGGAGCTGGGCCAAGGTCCATTCCAGACAACTGAGGACAGCAGCAGCACTTGTGAAGAGGCTGGGTTGTGAGCCAGGCCAGGCTGGTTGCTTCCTCCTCTGCCTCTTCACACCAGGTTGGACTCTGACTCCTGGAGAAGCAGTGCTTGTTTAAACTCTAACAGTCAACAATGCGGCATGGGGCCCCAGAGCAAAGTCTAGAAAGTTATGACTCCAAAACCGTGGAAGGCTGTTACCATGACCAGCAGCATGGTGATGTGCAGACCACACAGGTGGTTCTGCCAGTAGGCCATGCTGGATTTGCTCCTCTCCACCGGTCTTTCATGGGCAAACCCGTGAAATGGCATTGGCTTGGGAGAGGCAAGAGCAAGGCAATGAATGTCTGCTCGTGGCCATCTGAGGCATGGCCTGGCTTAGGGGACGTGGAGAAAGGGATGAGATCGGCCCATTCTAGTGTTCAGTGGAAACTCTATCTTGTGGAGCTGTCAAGCCCACCCAAGCCATGGGGCATCCCACATCCCTTTCACATGGTGTTCCCTTCCTCATAGGCCTCTCCTGGGCTGGCTGGTAGCTCCTGGGTTATGG
>NW_008581151.1:468-672 GCF_000691845.1 Merops nubicus | reverse complement strand
CCCCCCCCGGGCAGGATCGATGGGGCAGCGATGAGCCCGGGGATCGATGGCAGCCCGGGCACCCGCGGGGCACAGCGCCCAGCACCACCCGCCCAGCACCACCCGGCACCGCCCAGCACCATCCAGAACCAACCAGCAGGACCCAGCATCACCCAGCACCATCCAGAACCCCCCAGCATCACCCAGCACCATCCAGCACCACCC
>NW_008581151.1:0-241 GCF_000691845.1 Merops nubicus | reverse complement strand
TGAACCACCCACCAAGCACCATCGAGAACCAGCCAACACCACCCAGCACCATCCTGAACCACCCAGCACCATCCGTGATCACCCAGCACCATCCTGAACCAACCAGCATCACCCAGCACCATCCGTAATCACCCAGCATCACCCAGCACCACCCGCCCAGCACCACCCAGCACCATCTGTAATCACCCAGAACCACCCATCACCATCCAGAACCACCCAGCATCACCCAGCAGGACCCAGC
>NW_008581150.1:0-9953 GCF_000691845.1 Merops nubicus | reverse complement strand
AAAAAAATAAATAAATAAATGAATGCAAACCTTCTTCTGAACAGAATCCATTATATTCTTGAAGTCTAAATCATCATAGTAATTCTCAATTCCTCTTCTAATATTATCATTCAAAAAGTTGATTGTCTAGAAAGCAAAAGTAAAACAAGATTCACAGGTTGCACACACTGAAACAAAACTAAAAGAGCAGGTTAAAGTGACAAGTGCTAATTGATGAGCACAAGAGAAAAGTTTGGGTTTTTTTTTTAAAGCAGAAACAAATACCAGCTGACAACAAATCACAGCACAGTTGGGCAGGGACTGACCATCCGTTCACTTTGAAGGAAGCTGCCCCACTGCTAGTTTTGTGCTGAGAAGGGCAAACAGTGGAACACCTCTCCAGCAAGGTGCTGCTCCATTGGGACTCTCCAAGCATCTCCCAGAGACAGTCCTGTTATCCCTGGGCAGGATCCCTCACACTGGCCACTGGAGACCCTCGTCATCTTTTGGGTGACAGAACAGCAGATTGGGGTGCTGGGTCTTGGCATCATGATCTGCACCATGCCACGGGTGATGAGAGCTGACTGTGTCCCTGCTCACCATCTTCCATCAATTTTATTTTCCATTAATTTTATTTTCACCTTTTTATTGTGATTGCCAGATAAAGAGCTTTATTCCACCTTAAGCAGAAAAAAAAAAAGTGTATCTGTCTGTTTTACAGTGGTGGTTTTGAGAAACACAGCAGTGGAGCAGTGGCCAATATAAAATGGTATCCCCCCATCTTGGCATATTAAAAATTAAAATAACAAAATGTTCTTGAAGTTCAGAAGATGGGGGAGGAAGAGTATTTTGTTTTCAATATCAGTACAATCACAGTATGGCAAAAGCTGGGATTGATCATAACCAGAATTTAACAACTTTTCTTTCAATCCAGGTCAGAAAGAAACCTGAATACATCCACCCATTTTATCAGTATTACAAACTGCAACACTTAAACCCAAAACAGAACAAAAAAATTATCACATGGGTGATTAGAAATAACATTGGATTTTCCAGGACTATCTTAAATGGCCAAGAGAGAACAGCAGCAATTATCAACAACTCTCACTCTACCCGTTTCACCTGACTTAGACCAAACAGCTTTGAGAAGGAAATAGAGAAAGAAACAGGAAAAATCCATAACACATGCAAAACAATCAGCATTTAAACAGAGGCTATTACCCTAAGCTTTTATTAAATACTTCCTTCTCCTCCCCATACTAACCCAGCTTCTTCATTAACCTCAGAAAACAAGTGAAGAAACTTGTCCCTGCACGTAGCTGTCCTGCTCAGACAGCCAATAGACTGGGCTGGGAAAACACTTACTGCACAAAACCCCTAACAAGGCATTTTCTTTGTCCAAACGTCAACAGCAATTTTCCTCGCCCTCTCAGCAAATACCATCTTTGGCATTTACTTAATTTTCTGTCAGCCACATTCCCTGCATCCCGTGATGCCCATACTCCTACACGGGTCAGGCTGATCTGCTCCCTTTGGATGAGCCTGGTGCTCCCACCACAGTTCCAAATAAATCCTTGCAGGGTGCCAAGGCAACGGCAAAAGCTAACGACCGCTTCTAGAAAGGAAGAGAACTCATCCTCTGCTCTTGTAAATGAAGTTCCCAACTCTGATCCAGCATGGAGAAAACACGAGCAGGAGAGAATATAAAATTACTTGAAAGTAACAATGGGTTG
Organism: Merops nubicus; assembly: GCF_000691845.1. Taxonomy (NCBI): domain Eukaryota; kingdom Metazoa; phylum Chordata; class Aves; order Coraciiformes; family Meropidae; genus Merops; species Merops nubicus. The sequence continues at coordinate 8,241 of NW_008581150.1, read as the reverse complement.
TTCATTTGTAACATGATATGCATGACTTCTTTTTGTGGAAATGAGATTGGTAAGACTGAGGTGGGAAAAGGTCTCATTATTCAGCATCTCCTTTTAATGCTTATATTTTGCCAGATTAGGAAAAAAAAAAAAAAATCAAAGCATAGAAATCTAGTATTTGCCATAGCGAGTACGTTTATGTGTGAAAGCATTTCTAACAGCACAAAATACTCTGCTGCTTTCTGTTCAGGAAAAAATAAGGGGGTTATGAAGAGCTGTCCTTTAGGTAAGGTAAAACATTTTGGTCAGTGAAAAATAAAGTCTCCAAATCCACCTGGAAATTTCCCAAACCAGCAATCTTAGACCCAGATGGCAAATCAGAAGACAGCACTTTGTAATACATGAAGAGCTGGAAACTCTTTTTGCCCATGTTGTACATTCTTAGTCACCAGATTTTCTCCAAATTCTTCAACTTGGGATTCATCTCCACAATGGGTGGCCAATCCCACCTAGCTTCAAACCTAAAAGGCCCTGAAAAGTCTGGACCTGCCTTCAGACCTGCATCCATTAGCACCCATGTGACAACTGTGACACCTTTTACCTGCTCAGTAGCATAGCTGTAACATGGTGGATTGGGAGCAAGGTTCTTGGTGATCAAACCCTAAATGCAAGTAGCTCACCTGGTTTCTGAAGATCAGGGCCACCACCCCGCCAGTCAGCTCAATCAGCAAGCAGATACCAAGAATGTACATGAACTGCAGAAAAACAATTGCATGTGAGTCCTTGAACAGAACAAACCCCATTTACTCTTGCCATTAGTGTCTTTAAGTCTGTAACATTCAATTGCCAATGTACTTTGGCCTTTATCCATGAGATGTTCTTTTAAAGCAATATATAAAATTATGGGATTTTTCTTATTGAACTGTTCATGTCACAAAAAAAGCCATTTGTCCTTACTTGAGTCATTCTGGATTTTGCCCAACTGGCAAACACATTATTTTTCTGCTTTGAAGCGACTCAAAACCAACAGATGTATTTATCATGCCAAGATACTTTTCTCCATAACAGCATCCCAGAGAAGCATATTAATGGATAGCTATGAAGCACATCAAACTATGGTTTTATGCTGCCTACAAGACCAGTACTCACCTGGGGTTGGACTACCTGCCCTTTAAAGGTCCCTTCCAACCCAAACCTGTCTGTGATTCTACCTGTTAGCTTTCATTTTTTTGGGTAAAGCAGTGCTTTAAGATAATCCAGACCACCTCCTGCTAAATTGTCACTGTCAAATCAAATCAAAATTCTGGGCTTGGTGCCTTTTAGTGTGTTGCTGCAGAAGAGGGAACCAAGCTGTACTGCATTACAGAACCAGATGAGTGCAGACACCGAGCGATGGCCACTAACAGGACTTGCTATGCTCAGTGGTAGGAAAAATTACATCTGCTAGCTCTCTATTTATAATTTATTAGTGTTGTGGAGATATATATGCGTGTGTGTATATGCACACTCACACACGACCACAACACATGCATCTGCAACTACTTATCAAATCGCATGCAAAATATGAATAACATGAGGAAATCCATAGCAACACCATGAGATATCTGCAACGTTATTCAACGTACTTGAAATGCTTCGCCAACCCAAAGGATTCTTTAGACATAAAAGATGGCTATGATGGGAATTTAGGTCTGCTTCTTAACAATGAACTTTATCAGGAGTACAGTTTTAGGATCCCTCATCTGAAAACCTCTAATGCTCTGCCTCAAAAGCTGGTTTAACTCCTGTGCTCTCAATAGCCAATAACAATGTTACAAATTCACTGGATAGATTTCTTTTCTCCAGAGAAATCTAGAACTAGCCTGAGAAGCTGACATCAGGAACTTCCTGTGTTTAAATACTTTGCTGGGTTTGCTACCACAATAGGAACAGAAAATGTGCTCAGCATGGGATAAGGACTCACCACCACGCTCAGACTGAGAGAAGCCGCCACCACCTAAGGACAGACTCTCAGAAAAATTTCAGCCTAATTTTAAAATCCACAGTTACCTCTTGCTTTGTCCTACATAACATACCCCATATTTATCACTTCCTTAGACTGAACTGACATGAAGGTGAAAACTATGATTTTATGCTTTGCTTTTAATTAGTTGTATGTGCAACTTCCACCTGCAACCACAGTGTTACACAGGAATTTCCCTAAAATTTCCCCTTTGCAAGGCACTGGAGAGAAAACTTGTGTCCCTTTCATTTCTCCTTTAGGGTCCTTCTCTTAAAAGTCCTGTGTGCTACACAGCTAATGCTGTAACACATCTCTCCATCCTATATTGCACTCCCCAGCCAAAGGTGGACAGACCCCAACCACCACCAGCATGACCTGGGGCTTCTTTTTTTAGTTACTTCCTCCAGGTTGAAACAAGAAGCATTTGGAGAAACATAAGGGACCGCAGCTCATCTCTGCACTCAACGTCCCATCAAGCTGGTTCACAGCTTTAGGAAATCCCCTCAAACTGATGGGAACTGCAGCCAGACTTCAACATTTCCTCTGGCCAAGGGACTATTTCCTCTCCTCCAACACAACTGCCCTAAGCAGGGCATATGCTTACGGTACAGCCAGACCAAGGGAAAAGCAGGCACCATGGTGCCAGACAGCTTAGTTTGCACAAGATCCATGCCAGCTGATAATAATTCACATTCCTGGTTGTTTTCCATAAAGCCCTTACCTATTGGAAAGTTTATTTTCTCAGCATCAAGCTCTGAGTTTTGCCTGTCCTATCACTGGCAAAATTAAATACTGCTGCTCTCTGATGGAGGGGCATGCACAGACCAGAGTTAGGGGACTGCTACCATAAAGTAGTTTCAAATTTAGTTAAAAAAAGCCACTTATTAAAATATTTTTTCAATGCAGACATAATTATGGGTTTAAATTCAGGCAATGCTGAAAAGCAAAAGCAACTAGCCTTAAAAATTAAGAATAAAAAACCCAACACTTACTGCTTGAAGAAGGCATAGATTATCTCTCAAAGAAGCCAGGACACCCACAAAAGATACAAGGAACATTATAATGCCCAAAAGTATTAAAATAATTGCTGGGGCTAGAAAGGCACTTTCTAGAGTTTTGTACTTTTGTCTTTCAACTTCTGCATAAATCCCAACTGCGAGGACAAGGGCTCCAATCACCTGAAACAGAAAAAGGGAAGAGTGAAGATGTTACTCTTGTTCCCAGTAAACACAGAGATGACATTTTGCAAGTACACATGAACCTGTGACTCCTCACTTCAGAATTAACTATAAACAATGAAACACTCAAATCAGAAGTCTGGATTAAAAAAAAAAAAAACCCAAATCATCAACTCAAAGACCAAAGGCAGACGTCAGCTGAGTTGGAAAAAAAAATTATATTTATTTCCAAAATATATTTAATAATGTTGAAACATTCTGGAAGTCAAACAAACTGAAACATGCATCACTGGTTGAAATGTGATTTATTACTCAGATGAGATCACAATATATTACATACACTAGCAAATATCATGGCATTAATGTAGCTCCTTTGCCTGTCTGTCTGTCCCTCCCTCTGTGTGTTATATGCCACTAACACAACACAGTTTCTAAAACTGTGCAATCAACAGCTTCTGTGTCCCATCCTATCAGCTCCTACTGTATTTAGGCTCAGTAAATAGAGCCAGGTATATCCTTTATCTCCACTCTTCCTGCCACTGGGGAAAAAAAACACCCAATTAGAAAAAACAAACAAAAAATATTTTCAAAAACCCACCAAACTATATATTTGAAATTATGCCTCTTTTTTGAGCACTGCCAGATAAAGCTGACAAGTGAAGCAAGAAGCAATGCATTTCATTTAACAAGGTAAGGATATTTCAATACAAATAATTATGTCTAAGTCAAAATTACTTGGTGATAAACCTACAGCATGCCACATTCCTCTGAATTATGCTGAATTGGGGAAAAAAAAAAAATAGCCCACAACACTTAATCATCAAAATTGCAGTGGAAAAACTTTACTGCTGACTCTAACAGCCAGGCACATCCTCAGGGAAGAGTCTAGCTTCAAATCAATCACTTTGGCAACCTGATAAACAGCATTCCCCTTTTCCGACCCAACATTTCAGCAGTAACCCTGAGTCTGCTCCTTGTACACCACGTTTCTCAAATGTGAAAAGCTTTTTGATCTCATGTGGTTTATCCCAGACAAAGGTCTAGATGGACCCATTATATAGTTTCAAGATCATAAGCCAAACAACTGAAATATTTTAAGATAACCCATAATTAAAAAAATAAGAACTTCCTGGAAATTACTGACTTCCTACAGTAAGAATAGAAACTCCAAAGGACATTATGTGAGGAATGCCACCAAGTTGTCATTTGAAAAAGAAAAATCTCAGGAAAGTTCACCCATAAAAATAAATACACCAACGCTATTTAAAAAGCAACTTAAAATTTTACACCATCAAATCCAGAGCAACTCTCCCTCTGACAAATTCAGAAATTGTACAGGGTATGGAAGGCATAAGAGGAAATATGATTGACAAATAATAGGTATCCAAATTTACCATTTATATTCTTATACTGTGAAACTGTAAGTAGGGTTCTTTCCTACTAATTGGTTGATTTGTAGTGTTAGCTTTTTTCATTAAAAAATTAAATTCTTTGAGTAATAAATTACTTTTTAAGCAGATGACAACATAAACAAATCTGCTTTAGATATTTAAACACAGATATAACAACCAAGAAAAGTCTCAGAACCACACAAAGAAAATACAGAATATAAAATTGGTGACTGTACATGGATATTTCTAGTTCTAGTGTTATGATTTTAAATAAATATGCCAAAAAGCCCTAAGAACCCCAAACCTAAAAGCCTGATCCCTTTGTGTCTGGACTGCATTTACTCTGCTTGGAAAGCAGCATATATTACAGCTCAGACTCTCCTGCAAATGCTAAAGTTAACAAGCTAAATGTATGCCTGGTAGATTCTTTGTTTAGAAAATTCAAAAAAAAAAAAACCAAAACACCACACTGGACATAAAACACAGGGATTAAAGCTTGATGGGGAGTATCTGAATTTCAGAAGCTGTTGTTTCAAGACTAGAACATTCAGATAGAACATTGAGACTAGACAGAAATGTCTGTCTTAGCCCTAGTTCTCTCATCAAAATATTCAATTTATGATGGTCTTTAGTTTTAAAGATTCAAAGGTTCTTGTGAGAAGAAATACAAGATACATTCCCACTTTAAGAGCTCAAGATAGGTAGATACATATAGAGATATTTATATGCATATATATCTTCATCCCCTTCTACGTACATTTTGCTCACGCACCCTCCAAGACTATGTCTAGCATTTTAAGTGCACAAGAAACTTCAGCCATGCCTTTTGTTTTCTAACAAGATGTTTTCCAGCTTGGAGGAAAAAAAAAAAAACCAAACAAAAACACCCACTCTCACAAAATTCCCCCTCCAAATTCCCCCCAATACAGCTTTTCCTGCCCCAAGGACCAAGGTGGCCGACCTCACGTCCCAAAAAATGACAGGACTAAAGCTATCCCTCAGCCACCACGCCTCTGCTCTTTTCCAGAAGTGCATCAAGGCTTCAGGGTACTAGACATTAAAATTATGTCACCCTCCAAGAAGAAGGCTACAAAATGCTGTAATAAAACTCCTAAATGAACTGCTCTGCGAACGGTGGCATGCAGAAGGGCACATGCCACAGGGAGGCAGGAAGGCTTCACGCTGCCTTCAGCAGCACCGCTGCTATGCCAGGGTTTGAAAAGCATCAACTAACAAATAAAACACTCAGAGCAACCTATCAAGTAGACTCACACTTGCATTCCAAGTTTTACACAGATTTTGAAGTATAAAACATTATTATGGGGGGAAAAGCTGCCGTAAGCACACAATTAAAATCCTCATTCCTTACAAGCAGGATTTCTGCTTTTATTCTCTTTTAATTTTCTAAGCATTTAATAAAAAACTTTCAAAGCTTTAATATGGTTGAACCAGTATCAGTTATTATTTACACCAAGCAGATGTGCTAACTTAGCAATTGTCACACGTGCAGCTCCTCTCCAGGACCGTGCTCTCCCTTCCTGTGACCAGGGGTGGAAACGCAGCATTACGTAGGTAGCCCACCAATATACGCACTGTTTACATCCTGCATCCTTCTCAACAGCTCCCTATTGGGCAATTCACATTGTGTCCACAGGAAAAATCTACTGGCCTCGACTTGCACTAAATGAGTATCCACCAGCAAACACCAGGGGCTTTCTCTGGGGCTTTTGCATACACAGAAGTTGCTTTCCCAAGAAAAAGGAAAAGCATTTTTTAATAAATAGTGAGTTTAACCCCGTATTTACAATATTTTTTCCTAAATAAAGTACCCACTCAACAACAGCATCTTCTGTTTAAAACGTCACATATTGTTTGAGTCAGGCAGGGAAAATTACATTATAGCCTCACTCACCAGCAAAGGAGCTGCCTGAAAAAATTACAGTGACACCTCGTTCCTCAAAAAGCCCCAAGTGACATGGGAAGACACAGCAGCTACAGGGCCTGTAGCAAATGTCCCCTCCAGCACTCCCAGCAATGCTTTCATTTCCTTTCTGCTTCTGGATAAGACTGATATTTAGTTCCTGATGATTTTAAGCAATCTGGGGGAATTGAATCTGCGTGTTCATCACTCACAAAGGTACTGGAGGAACAGCAACAACAGGGAGGAAACTAAACGGCCTCAGCACCCCATACTCAGTCAAGGCCCCAAAAAGCAGCAGAAGAACACAAATCACCCAAAATTTAAGCAAGCCAATATTCCACAGCCCAACTTCATTCCCACTTACAGCAATTTAAAGAAAAAAAAAATTTAAAAGAGCAATGAAGCTAAAAAAGAGTCACTTCACTAATATTTAGGGTTCATAAGATCTGTCCTTCCCCTTCCCACAGCCCCCGCCACGCCTGCTGCCCTCTCACCCTCCCAGAGCAAACCATCTCCCCAGCAGAGCCAACGAATGGAAGCTCTTGTCTATAAACAAGGGTCAGAGCATTGAAAAATCCAGAAAAATAAACTACAAAGAGTAAATAAAATCCCCAGGCTGCTTGAAAGAGGCTTTGTCCTCCAGGAACACTCAGAGGAACATCTTAGAAGGGCCTTTTTTCTGCCACCAGACCAGTTTTTACATCCTAACAGCAAGAGCCCTTGCTGCCAACAGAAAACACAGAGTAGCCAACACACACAGTCCTTCATGAAGGACACTGCAAAAAAGAGTGTTTTGAAAAATAATGCAACAAGTGTCTCTTTTCTGAAAATCACACCTGTGGAATAGCTGCTGTGGAATAATGCAGGAAACTTCAGAAGCCTAAACCCAAGGGTTTTCCTTGGTTGGCTTGTCTGCTAAGAAAGACAAAAAGATATCCAAGCTCCCAAAAAGCCTGAATTACACTTGAATACTTGGCATTTCAGTTTCTGTTCATCCTTAAATCATAGTTTTAATCAGATATCTACTGTCAAGTCTGGTGGATCTAGACCTCTTCTCCCATGTGACACACCAAAAGCTTTGTACTCCCACCTTGTAAATACCACTAAGACAGCAACACAGACCAGCAAAGTGAGAGCTGACGCAGTGTTTAAACTGAAAAAGCCAGAGAGAAACCCTACCTAAGCATCTCGTACATCAGCACAGACAGACAGCATCATCTCAGTATCCCACAGCCTGAGAAAGCACTTTTTAAAATCATGGCCCTTACAAGGAGCCCTGATGGCTTTTTCCAGCCTGGGGAGTACCTGGTCAAGGCGCTTTTGCTACATTGGAGAAGGCAGCGGGAATAGCCAAGGATTTTATCGCTGTTAGGAGAGAGCACGTGGGTTTACCTGACACCTGGCTGAGGAGAGCGAGCCTTGCACACCTTCTAGTTTTAAAGCTTCTCAGTATCACCTCACCGAGGCTCCGAGAAGGAACTGTTCTAGATACCGATGACCGACTTTGTAGGGCAAAGGCTTTATTTGCCCAGCTCCCCCGGGCGAAAAGGCACTATTTTGATAGCCGCATAAACGATTTTTATCCGGCAAACTTTCAATCCCTACCAGTCCCCACCCGCCAAAACCAGTTTGTCAGTCCCTAGGGAAGGCAGGGGAGCTACACCCAGAGATACAGGTGTGCCAGCGTTAATTATTGCCAAACTCCGGCGCCCGGCACGGCAGGGTCCCCGCGGGCGGGAGCCCGGGCAGCCCCACTCGTGGGGCAGCCTC
>NW_008581149.1:0-13665 GCF_000691845.1 Merops nubicus | reverse complement strand
CGCTGCCGCCCCGCCTGGCCGGGCCGGAGCCGGTGTCCGGCCGCGGGGACACCCTGGGCTTTTGGCTACTGCGTTAAACGAGTGCAGCGTGGTGCTGAGGAAGAATCTGGTAAGGAGGGCCCTAAGAGAACAGAAAACTGGAAGCTTAATAAAGCTAAAGTTCAAAGCAACTTCATTGACTCGCGGTGCTCAGGCAGGAAGCCCTGCAGTACCACATGTACGGAGGACAGAAGGTTAAAGGAAATGAGAGGAACCTGTCCCCAGGAGCTACTGGGTGGGAACAGGCCATCTTATGCTAGGCAGATTGAAAAGGGAGGTAAGCAACTAAACTCTTTTCTGGTGTAAAGCCATGGCTTAGGTAACTGACCCTTTAAAGGCATAGAGTCTCATTTCTGGGTGCTTGATGAAGGCCCTCCCTATGGTGGATCTCCAGGGGCTTTGTCTCCTCACTGCTGGCCTGTGATGTTTCCCTTCCAGAGGAACAATGCGCTGGTCCCCTTGGGATACTTTCTATTTGGGATATACCAGCTGTTGTAGAGAGCTTGGGGCAGACCCATGAACTAGTATTCCAGCAAATGACTTCTTCATTGGGCCGTCCTGTACACAAAATCAGTCTGTGCTGGAGAAGCAGGATGGTGGTGGAAACATGCTGGCATGCCAGCTAATCCTGAGCCTTGGAAAGCTTTCCTAGGCTGTGGCACTACCCTGCACAGGAGCTGGGGCAAATTCCTTTCCTTCCCAGGGCTTACACAGCAACGTGTTTGTGGTACTAATGCCTCTTGCATTTTGGTTAAAGATACATAACTGTTAGTGGAGCTCCATGCTAGGGCTAAATATGAAATCTCCTTTAAGCAACATACAGGCATCAGAGGAACTGCTGTCCCTGAAATGAGGAGGTATCCACAGGAACTGAATACACAAGATGTGTTTTGTAGATTGGTAGACTGTACTAATACTAAGGATTCCCTCCTTCAGCTGAGCTGTGCTAACAGCTTCCTTTGCTGTTTACCATTCTCAACTTGCCTAGACCTCTTCAGATGTTCCTGCCTTCAGCTATACAGTTCATCCTCCCTGTCTTGCACCAATCCTAGTGCTCACTTGATCACATACAGCTTGCTTTCCAGCCAAACCCAATTTCCTTTCTGCTGTTTTAGTGAGTAGAATTGGCTTTGTGCTGCAATCAAATGCGTACTGGAGCAAGGGCTTGGCAGAAGCACATGTCCCACGGGGAAGAAACTGGGGGATGGATGAGGGGGGAAGGCTACCTCTTGGCAGCAGCAAGTGGTGAATGTAACTGAAGCCTTAATGTGAAGCTGCAGTTTCAGACACTACTACCCATCAGTTAGTGCTATACCTTCTCAGCTTGGGACTGTCATCCTGCTAGGAAAGGCAGTGTTAACAGCAGGAGTGTTTTACTGCTGTGTAGGTCTGTTTGTTTCTAATGCTTACTGTTTCTATTTAAAAGTAGTTTAGGGTAGTTTGGCAGATTTTACCCTGAAGACGAAAAGGGTGTCTGCATGAATTCTCCTCTCCTGTCTAGATGATAAACATACATTCTTCACTTCTATTCTTCACTCGCTCCAGCAGAAGATGTCTGCTCTTGATGAGGGGCATGAGGAATTACAGCTCATTTCAGGTAGGCTGGCTTCATACAAACAGTAGAAGAGTGACAAGGAGACATGGCTGTAAACAGACTTGGTGGCTGCTGAAATATGGAAGTACAGTGTAACTAGTAGCTTTTTTAAAGCATTTCTCTTTTTGGGCTGAAAGGCATAGGGTATGGCCATTTTAGTTTGATGGAAGACTAGGTGGAACTGAAAGGATACCATTATGGACTGGGTAAACTTCAGTAATGCTGAGGGGAAAGGTGTTTTAAAAAGTTGTTAAAGTTATTATGGAACCAGGTAGTCAAAATAATGGGGTTGCAACTGACCCAGAATTACATGGTGAGAGCTACATTAAAAACTTAACTATGTGACCAAAGGGATTCTCCCTGGGAACTCATAAAATAAACACAAGGCTTTAAGGTAATGAGTGCTGGGGTTGCCTCTCTATAACATAAGAGCCAGTGAAACAAGCTATAGAAATTGGTACCGATTAGGGAGAAACAGCCAGAGGTAGCAGTAGGAATGTGTCCCTATGGAGAAAAAAGTAGAAGGAGCTCATGAACGGATTCAATAGGGCTGAATCTGGATGAGAACCATCAAGGGAAAAAATCTAATCATTTATTCTTACCTTGTTCTGGGTAAAAGGACGCTGTGTTGTATGTAAGCAGATGGGTTTGTATCAAAGATATGCCTGATTCTGTCATCAATTTCTCCTTTTAATAGAAATAACTTGGGGGACTGAATTTCAGCTAGCTGCTTAAGTCTGGAGGAACTAATTTGTAGAAAATGAAGTGTGAAACTATTTTTTTTTTTAACCTGCTAATTTACTGGAGTAGGTCACATCTGTGTCTTTGATCAACATAGTCCTGCATACTCGCTCCAGTGTAACAAAACAATAACAAACTTAAAAAACAATTTAGGTATAGGGTGCAAGGTGCCATAAATAGACCTCCAGGGACATATTTCTGCAGGCAGACAGGGTACCACTGGAGTCTGTTCTGGTGGGAACACTGAGCTCCTGAGATCAGCAGGACTAAAATTATGTTTGGGACATTTTTTTTTCTACCATTTTGGTGTTGCTTTTATATGAAATCTGTTGTTTATTGTTATAAACAACAAGAAGAGAATTTGGGTTGAAGGCTTCATTTATTTTTTTTTTTTTTTCTTAAAAAGATTTTGAAATCCCTGGTCTTTGAAATGGGAGGTAAAATGAGCTTGAGATCTAAGTGATTGGTTATGGGTTCATTTTTTTTCTGTCCTAGTGGAAAAAGACAATCACAACACCAAATAGTGCCTCAGTAAAAGAAATGTGAACAATCATGACTGATTAATACTGTTCTTGATGTGTGCTATTACAAATACTTATTTCTAAAAGCAATGGAAACCATCCTTAGGCTTCTTTTATTGTTGTCTTTGGTAACATGTGAATTGTTTGGTTGGTAGTTGTTTCTTTTTCAAGGCTGAGCAGTTGCCTAGTTCTGATTTAAAGGTCTTACAACACAGTTACAACATGTGTCACACTGAGTCTAGACTCTCACTGGGGGACAGCTGATTTCTGGGACACATCCAAAACAGACTGAAGGCAGTGAGGATGTTTCTGCTGAAGCCCTGAATCCTGACAGACTGTTTTCTGTGGGCCTCTTCGTATTTATATGAGCTTGAAGTACAGGGCTGTAACACCAACCTCAAACCTGCAACAATAACCAAAGTAATGCTCTGCATCACCACAGCTGTTCACGTTCATGCTGACATTCCTGATGTTCTGCTGTGGCTGGCCACTCAAGCTGTATCTGAAACCTTATCATTCATTTTCCTTTTCCCCCTTCTTAAGCTGAGGTGGAGTAGGCTGAAGCTATTTTCCCCCTTCTAAAATGATGAGCAAAACCAAAACAGCTTTTGAAATCTGAGAAACTGTTAGCATTACAGTTTCTCCCTCAGTCCTTAGCAATCGTTTCTCACAAATTCCATCTGTGTTGTGATGAACTTTGAGGAGCCCCTGTCTTAAGTGACCCTGGGGACTATCTGCAATCGCATACTTAGTTTTCTATACTAATTTACCACTTTAATGTAAAAGTGTTTCAGGACTGAAATTTGCTTTCAGAGGACATGTAGCCCCTGTGCAGATCTTTGCAGTGCTGACTGCTCTAAAATTCTGAAATAAAAAGGCCTTTGTGGGGTGCCTTTGTTTTGACTGACCGAGAGGCCTCAGTAGTCCTGGGTTTATGATTCTGGGTGCCAGCTTGCAAATTGCACAGAACTGCAGCAAGAGGAGCTATCTGAAAGCCCACACCATTTCCCTGTATCCTGGCATGAGTACATTCCATTCCATTTTATATTAATAAAATGTTTATGAAGTTTAATTAATATGGGTAGGAGCTCTTGCCTCTTTTACAACAACTAGGAATTATGAGCAGTCTGCCTACCCTCTCATGTAATCTGCTCTCCCATCTAGTGTTTTTCTTTTCTCCTCTGGACTAGAGAAAATCCAATAATTGGGGATATTTGTTTTGCTGTCAAAACTATCAGGGTTGGAGTCTACACTCCTGGCAGTCATTGGAAAGATCTCTTGTGCATAGAATATTTATTAACACAGAAAGGTGCCAAGTTCAGTAATCTAGCCTTCAAAGGTATCCAAGCATTATATTCCTGATCAAAATACATGATCCTATGTATCTCTGAGCTATTTACATCTGGTCAGCCTGTCTGGGTCTCTAATGTTGGCAACTGTTTATGTCAAAAAGGGAAAAGAGACATTAAACTTGGGTATCCAGTTCAGGCAAACAATTTGTTGCAGTTTTCTTTTGACCTCCTGGAAAAGAAATGCAACAGTGGCATCCTGTGGCCCAAGCAGTTCATGGCAGGTGAGTCTGGTGTAGGGCATTGTGGTTTCCCACGCCAAGTGGGAAATAAATAGATCAAGTTATTTCTGAGTTAGTTTGCAAAAGAAGTCCACAGTGTTTCAACACGGTGCTTATTTTCAACCTGAAGTACAAAGCTGCTGTCTACTTTTCCACAAGGGCTTTCCAGCAACTTATATTCTGCTGCTTAGTCTTCTGCCAGACTCTTTGGTGTGTGAGACAGATGATTGCAGTTACCCACCGAGGAGACACGACTTCTGTGTTGCTGTCTTTGTGCTGCTGAACATTTCCTCAAGAAAGAGGAATAGGGAGAGACAGCAAGTGTCCTGTTTTGAACTAACCATGGTTTAGTGCTGCACACTTGGTCTAAAAATGAATGTTTCAGAAAAGTTCAATGACGAGAACAATAAAGTAATTTTCCCTTGCACCTACATCATACTCAGGTGCTTACAACCACACACCCTGTGAGTCCCTCTGTGTGTCTCTCGAGTTTTTCAAAATCCTAGCCTTTACTTAAGCTGGACAGACAGCAATTTGCTTACCTTCCCACCAGCAGATAGTGGCAGCAGTCACAACCAGGCTCTCTAAAAGCTTGCAGGCATGTCAGAAGACACATTAATGAGGAACATATAGGCTCACCTGCACTCCTGTGGGCAATTGTCAGGGAAGCTGCTGATGGCCTCATTTTTTTTTTTTCCTATTCCCCCCCTCCTGGTTTCACAGTAACTTTTCCTCTGTAAGAGAGAAGATGTTAAGGTGGTGTCTTTTAAAGCCTCTTCCTTTCTACTTCTTACCTTATATATAGAGGAGTAAGTGCTGATGAAATCTCAGGAAGGAGTGAGGGGAAAATGAAACAACTTTGTTCATATTAATTTTACATTTCCTTGTATCCAGAAGGTTCTGCATGTTTTTGATGATCTGCTTTGAGAATTGGAAAAGCAGAGTAGGGACAAGGTTGTCCCCTGCATAGCACTTGAGAACATTAAGTTTTCTGTTGTGTGGGAAAGTCACCACGATCCCTTTCTTGGGCTGGCTGAAGCAGGAGGCAGGGGAACAAACCCAGCAGCAGGCAGGGGCTTAATTGTTGCCTTTAACAACGAGTGAGTACTCTTAAGATTTTTGTGAAGTTGCTTAACTGAGTTGCACCACAGTTTCTTGCTAGTATTGATCCCTTGGCTGCCTCTTACAACATGCACATGCATGAATACAAACAAATTGTAAGCCTGGCTGTGCCTCCAGTGGTGTTAACCCCTGCTCCTTTTTTGTCAGTTAAACTGACAACCAAGATAAGAAGAGCCCGTGTTGGTATCATCTCTTGCATAACAAACCACTCTTGACAAAAGGAGCAGCCTCCTGCCAAACGAATTTCCTTTACAACTGCCAAGGGAACTATTTTTAGTTTCATCTGTCATTCTTTACCCCTTAATCATCTGGTTCACTTTTCTCAGTTTTTCTCTTTTTGCCCATCCTCACTACCTCTGACACCAGGTACTGCTGATAATCTGCAGAGGAGGAGGAGGACACTGGGCTCTCAGGCATTCCCTGCTAGCAAGTGTCTCCACCAGGATGCTATTGGCCTCACCATGTCCAGCTCAGCTCTGGCGTGTGAACGGAGTGAGCCTTCAGAGAAAGGTAAACAGACTGCCCTGAATCTAGTCAAGGAATGTCCAAGACAAACAAGTAAGTGAGATCAGCTCTTGTCAGGAAACAACTTTAGCTAAGGCTGCATTCAGAAAACATGCTTTGAGTTGCAGGAGGGCACTATGAATGCTCAGTGTTGAAGCAGCATCGCAGGCACACTGCATCAGGTAGCAAAATCTTAATATGCCATTAGAAAAGCAAGGCCAAGCCTAGGTTTTCCACTGGAGAGAAACTTAAAGTCCTTTAGGAATGATGGTGTTTAGTCCATAGGCCATGACTCTATGGTACTGGCTGCCTTTCCTTTTGGCCTGTTTGACTCCCTGTATGGTTTTAGTCCATTGAGCAGTAGAGTGATTCTTGTCTTCTGGCTGAGATATAAAACCGAAGTATTGCCTGTCTGGAATCTGTGAGAGATTTTGAGATGCTGTTTGCAAGAGCAGGAGTGTCTTAAGGCTTCGTTCATTCAGGAGATAACACGGCTTTGCTCAGTTGCACATAACAGTTCAGTCAAGTCCATCATCCTCTACATTATCTTTCTAAAGCCTAATTTGTGTGAATCATTGTGTATTCTATACCTTCTTCCTCCACAGTATGCAAGAGCTTCACAATAATGAGTGATCTTATGCTCATGGTGCTTCTGTAGGGTACAAGTTGCTGTAACACCCGTTTTATAGCTGGATTTTTAAGGAGCATAGAGAATCATAGAATCATAGGGGTTGGAAGGGACCTCGAAAGATCATCTAGTCCAACCCCCCTGCCAGAGCAGGGTCACCTAGAGTACAAATTCAATAACCGAAAGTCAAGAGAGAAGTCTCTGGGAGCAGAGGGAGTTATGCTTCTGTCACCTGAGTGAATCATAGAGTCACCATGGTTGGAAAGAACCTCTAGGATCATCAAGTCCAACCTTCCTCCCAACATTTGCCTAACCACTAGACCACAGCCTCAAGTGCTGCATCTACTCATTTTCTGAACACCTCCAGGGATGATGACTCCACCACCTCACTGGGCAGCCCATTCCAGTGCCTGACCACTCTCTCAGGGAAGAAATTCTTCCCAATGTCCAATTGAAAGCTCCCCTGGTGCAACTTGAGGCCATTTCATCTCGTCCTATCTTTAGTAATTTGGAAGAAGAGACCAACACCAGCCTCACTACAACCCCCTGTTAGGTAGCTGTAGAGAGCAATAAGGTCACCTCTCAGTCTCCTCTTCTCCAGGCTAAACAACCCCAGTCCCCTCAGCCAGGCTCCATCAGGCATGTTTTCCAGCCCTCTCACCAGCATCGCTGCCCTTCCATGGACCTGCTCCAGCACCTCAATGTACTTCTGATCCTGTGGTGCCCAAACTGGACACAGTGCTCAAGGTGTGGTCTCACCAGTGCTGAGCCCAGGGGCAGGATCCCCTCCCTACTCCTGCTGGTCACACCGTTTCTGACACAGGCCAGGATGCTACTCCCAAATCAGTGGCATGAGAAGTAGGAAGAAACATGGTGGAGAGCCTAGAAAAATAATAATTTAGGTTCCAGCAGGCGAAGAAGGTCTGACTTTCAAAATTTCTCATGGTATCTTAAAAGGTTTAGGGCAAAGGTGTCAGGAAGAAATGAGAATTCTACTTTCAAAATGGCTATGACATGAGAAAACCAAAGAAAAAAGCAAATTTTCCTCTCTCACTGTGTAAAGGGCCTCTGTGCAGAAGACGTCGTCTGCTGGATGCATGAATACATGAAGCTGACAGCAATCATTAAGCTCAATTAATCTTATTCTTGGGACCATGATAACATGTATGGGTTATTTAAACAAAGTGATGGTGGGCAAGCAGGAGAGGAAAATAGAAAAGAGGTTGTGCTGTGAACACTCGTACCACTATCACCCAAGTGACACTGTAATACAGAAACTGGGTCAGAGACACCCTTCCCCCTCCACACTGTCAAAGTTATTTGAGCATCTATTGAAACCCTCACAATAGGAGAGTTTGGCTTCTGCATTCACTAAGCAAAATTGATTTGTGTGTCTTAGTTCAGAAAAAGCTGCTGGGTAATTTTCCATCTGAGTACAATGTGGCAGTTCAGCTGGTCCCTGAAAGCTGATTCCTTGGTGCTTTGATTTTTGTTTAATAAGGCACCACTGCTTTTATTTAGCATTTCTAAACGGACACTGAGTCTGTGTTTAGAAGCCTTAAACTTCTCTCTTGCCTGTGTTGAGTTTTAGGAGCTACACTGGTAGCCTTCAAAGTTCAAAAGATTGCTCTAAGTCTCTGGCTCTGTTGTCTTACTGTTGTCTATAAATCAAAGTTAATTAGTTTATTTGCTTCTAGGATAACTGAATTAAAATATATTAGTTTGGAAGTATGTCTTGGATAGATTAAAACACAGTGTCCTTCTGGCCTCTTCCCACTGCCCATTTTAATCCCATATTTGAGTCTTTCATCCTTGTTTACAGCTGTCGCATTAGCAGTCTGAGCTTTCCAGTATGCTCTGTCTGCTCTGAGTTGTGTTTTTGAATCTTGTTTTCCTTGTTTATTTCAGGGAGTCCTAATAGCTCTACCTTACCCTGAAAAGAAAACCAAGCTACACTTCGTACTCATAATGATGGTCTGCACAGGTTGCCAGTGAGCACAGGACACTTAAGCTGTCAGGGGTGAAGTTGCATGGTAGTGGTCTTAAGCACTTACTCCAAAGGAGACATGAGTGAGGGAAAATAGCAGGGCCTGGAGTTTGAACTGGTTTTCTCATATTCAATGAATACATTCTCTGTTTTCACTTCCCCTCTCTGCTCCTCAGCATGGATTTTCACAGAGTGAGCACGGGCACTCCCATGCTTTTTTCCTCTCACATGCAATGTCAGTAATTTCATCAAAATCGCTTGACCTGATGGACAGTGTTGCCTAGAGGTGTCTGGGGCACCTCGAGCTGAGAAGTCAGTTTGGACCATGGATGCTGGGAGTTGTAACATCTTTAGTTGTAGTGTAGTGTGTTAAGGAGACGAGCTTGGGGGTGGCAACGGAGGAGGAGAAGGAACATAATTTCCCTGCTTCCTCCGTAGCTTAGTCCACTCCCAGGAGAAGGTACTTACTCTTATCAAACAACAGTGAGACCCTTTCTGCCCGTTCATGTCTAGCTCAGTTCTGATTCTTTGTGTTACTGTGCATGAAAAAAAAAAGGGGGAGGGGGGGAAATATCCCAGTTTGTGTGTCAGTTTCAACAGTGAATATCTCTTCAGCTAACTTTCTTGAACAGACACACCACTATCTAATGTCAGTATGTTTTCCTTGCATCCTCTCTACCAAGAAGAAGAAAGATAAGTTCTTGCCATTCCACCCTATTTCACAGGTTTTGGGAGAAACTCAAAAAGGGAAGCCATTTGCATGTTGAAGTTTGATGGCAGAATCACTTCTTGTTATCAAGGCTAATCACTTTCCAGCCCTGTCTCAGGCAAATACTCTATCTGTAATAAATTCAGTGCATATGACAGAGTGTCTTGACAGGACAATATTTCTTAATAATTTAGTAGCATCACACACACACAAAAATAGAGTTATAATTAGCTCTCATCCTTAAAGTTGGAAGAGCTTTTCAGTTCATTGGAGGCTGCTGGCCAATTCTCTTATCTAATTGGATGAAGTTCCTACTTTCTTCCATTTGTATGGTCTGCTTTTACACAAACTCACCAAGTACAGCTGTACTTAGTTTATAACAGCCCCAGTGAAGACTAGGCAGAAGTTTAACAGCCATTCTGTTCTCTCTTTTTCATCTGATTTCTATCAATTTTGGTGGTCGATATGTGCCCAAACATCTTTCCCTGGCACCTAATTCTCCCCTTTCCATTTTTTATTATGAATTATTTTAATAATTAGAAAGCAGACAAATTGCATAATATGGATGGCTGTTTTGAAACTGGTGAGTTTACAGCTTGCTTTCAAGGAAGAGGGATTTAAAGCAATTACTTGTTTCTCTGAGGCATGCAGAAGTAATTTTTCCCCTTCATTTTAAAGCTGGCATTAAGGTGCAATCACATAATCACTACACTCCTCTTTAAATCTTCAGAGGCACTAATTTGATTATACAAGTAGAACAGTTGCACGTAGTTAACTTTATGTAAAGCTTTTGCATTTAAATGGAGTTTTTAGCAAAATAAGTATTTAAAAAAAAATAAAGCACTTTTGCCAGTATGACTGCTTTTCTTCTCATATTCTTGTCTGTAATTTTGAATTTCTACTTAGTGGAGTATATATAGTTGTAGAAAGCCTTCATTTGCCAGAACCTGAATTTGACTTACTGTATTGCCTATATCAAGTCACATTTATGAAGAAAGATTCACCACACTTCCTGAAATACAAATCTGTCCATTTTAGAAGTGATTTTGTAACTTCCATGGATGTTTTTATTCCACTGGAGAACCAAGGTTTCCTGGGAAACTTCTAGCTGTGCAATTTCCTTCTTTTACCAAGTTCCATCTTCCCACCAAACAAGGCTGTGGGGGGCTGGAGGAGAGAGGGGAACTCAGGGGGAGAGCTGTCCCACAGTATTGTTTGTTTCATGAGGGCACTTACCTGTAAGGTAATAAGGAGGGCATTCATCAGTGCTGGGGCCTTCACTTACAGCTATGTATGTTTGCAGTGCGAAAGAGGGGAGACAGCAGGCTCAGAAGGAGCAGAGTGAGACATGACTGGAGGGATGCAAAGGGGCTCCCTCCTAAGACAAATTCCAATAAGGAGGAAAATTTCCATCTGCTAAGGCTCCTCCTCCTAGCATTGATACTCGGTTCAGGCAGTGCTGTAGTACTTTCCTGGCTCTGAAAGTCACCAAAGGCTTGACAGTTAGAAGATTCATAACACTTTTGGCTCTGTCTAGGATTTAAAGTTGCAAATGTCTCGCAAAATCCGAAGCCCAGTATGAGCAGGGAGGACTTCTGAGTAGGGAAGACTTGGTGAATCCTACCTGAACTTGCTCTGCCTTGTAGTTCTCCCTGGATTCAATTAACCATGAAGAGGTACTGGAGTTGAACATTTTGTTTCTGTTCCTGTGAGAGTATGAAAAATGAGCATGAGTCCCAGGTTATTGCTGTCAGTAGACCTTTGAAGCAGAGTTCATGCGTGCAGGTTGATTATCAATCTTCATGATGACACAAACAGGTGGTTTCATTGATTTTTCTAATATAAAACTTAACTTCAGCATGAGTTGCAAGTAGTTTTGACTGATAAATATCTTGACTCAAGAAATTATGCCCTCTAACATCTCCTATTTTCAGGTAGCTGGATGAATCACATGTTCCATCATGTGATCAGCTCATTCAGACAAATACGAAATATGGGCATTCTTCTTGTTTAGAGTCCCATAGCTTCTGCTGTTTCCTTTTGGGGCTGCTGCCCCACATGTCAGTAAGGTAAACTTGCTTGACATTCATAACCGAGAACATTTAGGTCTCTTCTACCCAGTAAAGATGATTTTATAATTGACTTATGCCACCCTGTTGTCTTCTAAGTATGCAAGCTTATTTTTTATAGGAAATACTTTATGTATTAAGAGGGTTCATGTAATGCTGGAACATTTGTTCTGCCAGCTACAGTCATCATGGGCACGTCATTAAAATGGCAATGGCAGCTGCTCTGTGCTGCCTAATTGTGTAATGTTTTGACAGAATTTAAGACATGAATGTATGTTTGTGCTACTAGTCATTGGTGAATCATACCTCTTAACTGGATGGGTAATGAAAATGTCTTCTTTCATTTGTGACCTTGAGTTTGTATACTGCTTTTGCTGGAAGTAGTTGATGGAGGTTATGGAAAAAGCCATGACTTATTTTCCTAACTCTTGAGTGAGTGGTGATAGTTGTTGGAGGATGTGAAGACACAAGAAAAGCAGGGTTTAATTTTGCTTTTGAAGTGGGTGAGGGTGGGCAACTGGATACTCCAGACACGTGAATGGAGTTATATTGACAACTGTTAAGTGTGAAGTCTGTCGTGTATCTCATTGCAATGAATGTGTCTTCATGAGCAAACTGCATTGGAGACATCTCTGCAATTTTTAGCTGTAATTAAAGAAAAGGATGATTCAGTAGTGGATGTGGAGTTGAAAATGAAAGACATTTTGAGGGTTTTTACGTGGGTCTGTATAATTCTGTTTGACAAAAGTGACATATTTTTCCACTAGCTAATTCTTTTCAAGTAGCTACTAAATAGAAAAAAATTATTCAGCCAGGGACCTTGGGTTTTTTTTAGTAAACTTTCTTCTGTAGGAGAGAATTTGAACATTTTAGGGCAAGTGAATGGAGACTTTTTGATCATGTCCTTGGGAGGGCTCTCTGATTTTTTTTCTAGACACAGAGCTTTCCACCACAATTAATTTGAACTTTAGAGAAGTAAAGATATTTGAAGAAAGATCCATACTTTTCTCAGGTAGTTGAATAAACTTGTGTAGCAGTTAAAGCTGTTCAGCTATCAGTGGCTCCACTTGCAGTGCAAGTACTAAAATACCTCTTCCTAGCTTCAGCTGATATTAATCAATAGGAGTTTCCCAGTAGCTGTTGATGGGCATAGTTCTAGAGCTGGCAATATGCTTTGAAAATCATGTGATGTGGAGCCTAGACCTCTCTGAACCTCAGATGCTATCTCATCTCTTGTTGAAAGTAGCTGTGTAGTTTCTTTGCTTTCATGCTTCTTGAGTATCTTTTTTGGCCTCTGGACTGGCCTTGCTTTCCCCCTCCATTTTCTCAAAAAACAAGGAAGCAGACACAAAGTAACAGAATTGATGTCCAACTCCAGAACTGGAAGCTGTGACCAGGATGTGACTGGAAGCAGTGCAATCTGTCCTTGGTTAAAGTTTGATTTTATGTCCCTAATGAAAACACTGGAACAACTCATCATGCTGATTTAGGTAGGCGGCAGCTAGAGTGAAGGATGTAGTAGATACTTTCCCTGTGAGTTGGAGGAGTGAGGAGGAGCTGAAAATGTGCATCTTTGTTTAAAATACATCTGTTTATTTTCCATGGCCATATTTTTTTAAGCATAAAACATCGGCTTCTTTTAGAGGTCTGTGTTAGAAGAAGCTGTGCCTACTGCTAGCAGTAAATGAGTTTCTTAATGGGAAGAAAGGTTGTGAAGGCTGCAGAGAAATAACAGAATAACAGCTTTTTTAAGTAAAAAAAAAAAAAAAAAAGAACCTCTATAACATTTCAAAACTGTAGCAAGATCATGGATATTTTTTTTTTTAAAGGCCTGGATGAAAGGAAATTAGTAATGTGTAGGGGGTGCTGAGAGGCCCAGGCACCTCACCTATTTTATTCCTCACTGTAGAGGGAATTTGAAGTTCGATGCCAGATGGAAGGCAAACCCAGAGCCGCAGGAACTACTAGCCAGTCTCCTTCAGCAACATTAATTTACAGTCTCATAAGAGAACATCTCGGTTTGCTGTCAGTTCAAGAGAAATTAGAGGGGAGAGCAGCGCGGGCAGCGGTCCCTTTCGGGCCGTGCCGCCTGGGCAGCGAGGCAGATGGCACAGGCTGCCGGCCGGGCCGTGCTGCGTGTTCCAGGGTCCCCCTGTGCCCCGGCTCCCTGCTGGAAGGCAC
>NW_008581148.1:0-8522 GCF_000691845.1 Merops nubicus | reverse complement strand
CCCCTCTTCCCCCCTCTTCCCCCCTCTCCTCAAAGCCACCTTTCCGTTTATGGCTGACAAGCGGGTGGAAGCTGGATTTCGCTGCCTTACTGTGCCCTGCTTCCCAGTTGTCCCCGCCGTCCTCACCCCGGATGCTGTTCCTGAGGTAAATGTGGCTCTGGGAAGGACCCACCAGGCGCGGAGCGCTGCCCAGACTCCCGCAGCGCTAACCTCACCTCACCTCTCCTCTCCCTCTCCTCTGGTTTTACATCTGCCGTGCCCTGCTTGGCGCAGGTGGGGTGGGAGGGGAAGGCTGAACGAAGGGGTGAGTCCTTCCTGAAGTGTGGGCCTGGGGATCCAGAGCCTGCATCCACACAGGCTGGGTTTTTTTTTGGGACATGGAGGCGGGTGTAAGCCTTCTCCAGCGCACAGGAGAGCAGGGATGGGGTGAGTTTAGTGGCTTTGGAGCATTGTTTGGTGACCCTTTTTGGCCGTAGTGTGGATTTTGTGTGTGGCTATGGCCTTCGTGTATTGTAATACAGTAGAAGAGATGGTCATCTTAATGATTTAAAATAAATTCCCAGATCATGTGAAAAGCGTAATCTAAGAATAAATAAAATGTTCTGAATGCATTTCATAGAATCATTAAGGTTGGAAAAGCCCTCTAAGATCTTCAAGTCCAACCATCAACCCAACGCTACCATGAGCACTAAATCATGTCCTGAAGTGCAATGTCTACACATTTTTTGAACCCCTCCAGGGATGGTGACTCCAGCACCTCCCTGGGCAGCCTGGGTCAAGGCCTCATCACTCTTCAAGTCAAGACATTCTTCCTAATATCCAATAAAAACCTCCCCTGGCACAACATCAGCCCATTTCCTCTCATCCTGTTGCTATTGACATGGTAAGAATCAGGCCTTCAAGTGCTGAGTTTCCTCACTGTGTTGTGTCTCCTTCCTTTATCCAAATCAGATTTGCATAAAACTAGATTTCATTATCCAAACTATAGCAGCTTGCATCTCATGTTTTCTGTCATCATCTGCTTTCCTTTCTGGGCCAGACTCTCTTGGTTTGGAAGCAACCATCTTAATCTTGTCCTTGTGTAGTTTAGATGTGAGCTGATTGCTCACTGTGAATATCTGGCCATTTTCTATTTCTTTTGATTTAGGCTCTTTTGCAAGAACATGTGTTAGTTTGCCACATGCAAGGGACTGTAGGACTCTAACCAGTTCTCTTCCGGGGATATCATATTCTCTCTGAATTTCCTCAAAGTGATATTTTTCTCTGTTATTAAAGAATATTAATATTGTCTTCTGGAAGGTGGAGACTTGCAATATGTGTTTCTGTGTATTTGAGCCAGTTCTTTGGGCATCTCCTGTGCCAGCCTCTGAGTTGTGACATCTATGACACAACATAACTGTGTTGTGAAGGAGCCAGGATCCAACAGTGATTTTTGGCATCTGTCTCAAGGATAATGTATGGTCACAGAGACCTGCAAAGATGTTGTTTGAAACCAAAAGTAGGGTTGTGTACAAATTCCTTTAGTGGTTTGAGTTTGGTGGGACTCCCAGTAGTGGCAGTGCCAGATCTCCAGGTGTGGAGATTTCACATTTAGTTCTACATCAGTAAGGTTATTTCCACAGCTGAAGGTTTGAATGAAACCTGCCTGAGAAGGATTGTAGAAGCAAATTGATTGGTGTTGCAGGATTTAGGGTGGGTTCAGGGAATGAAGAAACAGATGATGAGAGTATCAAGGAGAAGACCAGTTTATTAAAACCCAGAACGTGATAGCAGATGTACAAAGATTACATTACTGAGCATAATGGAGAGTTAAAATCACCCAGATGTTGCTGACTAAGAGGAGCAATGGGAAGAAATTTGTCTTCAGAATTGAATCAGCCACTGTAGCTGCAAATTGTAACAACTCCTCCAGCCATGGTGTGAAGGAACAGGTATGTTCTGCTTCTGATCAGTGTCTTTTTAGCTCTGGCCCCATTACAGACCATGTCCAACACTTGCTCTTTTTGATAGCCATGTAAAATTTGCTGTGTTTTTTCCCCCCTGTGCTTGATTTTGCTTATTCATGTGAAAAGTATTACAGGCTTTCACTCTGAGGGTTGTATCTTTTGTGGAAGCAGTGACATGAGAGTGGTAAATAGAAAAAATAGTAAAGATATTAACATTCCTGGTTGTTCTTTGAAGAGAGCAAAGGAATTCTCTGGAGTTTGGGTGCCTTCATGTGGTAGAACTCAGTATGGTATCACGTGGAATCAAAAATGTCCTTTTGGCATATAAAAAGGGATGCATTGACATCGACCAAACTGTTCTCAGAGGTGCATTGCAGAAAAAGAAGAGACACTGGGCAAAAGTTGGAACTTGGGAGGTCTGTACTTCATCTAAGAAAATAATTGCTTACTGCAAGTGTTGACAACAGTAATCAATAGGAATTGGAGTGGTTCATTTGTGCTTAATGGTGGCTGCTTGGGGTTAAGGTGTTTTGGCTGGCTATTTTTGGTTTTTTGAGGGATAATAATGCTTCTGTTACATGACATAAGACACTTATGCCTCTAATGCAATAATAAATACTGTCCTAGAGAGGGTGAAAATAATTTACAGTGAGAGAGGTCAAGCAGCAGGATTTCCCAAGGAGCCCTGTGTCCCAGGCTTTAAATACCTGTATGTGGAACGAGTTTGTGGTCTGGTAGCAAAATCTGTATGCCAAATTTGTAACACAGGAAAATCCAGACACGTCTGGTGGGTCAGCTAAGAATTTCCTGGGGGACCCAATGGTGACTCCTGTGAAAACAATCCTGTGCAAGCCCATCTGGGTTTCAGATCATTTTTATTGCCTATTTCTCAGCAAGCAGCCAAGCTCCTGAGAGCCAGCTGGCTTTCAAATGTTGCTCTGGTTCCACTTGGCCCTCAGCTCTGTGTGCACCCAACCAAAGAAGAAGCAAAGACCTTTATGCCTGAGTTCATAGCTTGTTGTGCCAGTAAGGTGATTTTCAGCCAAAGAGGGTTAAGCTGATCCTGATTTTGCTGTCCTTGTCCTTGATAGTCCTTTGCTGTCCTTGTCCTACATAGTTGTAGCACATATCTTGTTCAAAGACAAACTACCAACATTCTTGTCCTTCAAGGGGCCAAAATGAGATCTGAAATGTCCAAACCACCAAAATAATTTTAAGATCTTTAGTGACTGACTATTCCTAACAACCATATGCCATGCCAAGGACTTGTTAGTCACCTCTCAATTCCTATCTCAGTTTCTGGAAGTTGTTTTCCTAAGACTAATTAATACATGTTGTGTTCCAAGAGATGCACTGTAATGTCTTTTGTAATGTCTCATTCTGCTGGTGATATCACCAGAAGGTCCCATGGGGCATCATTTCCATTTTTCAGATTGTTATTTTTGGAAGGGAAAAAATAAGTTGAAAATTTTGAAGCTCTTTTCCAGCGTCCTCTCTCCCCTTGAAATTTCACTTGAAATTGTCTTTTTTGTAGAAAACTGAACCACTTTGTGGTGAGCTTTATGTTGCACGTCACAACGAGGGCATGAATGGAAAAATTCTTGTTGTGTGAGACAAAGTTGTGTAATGTTTGGAGAAATGGGTCTGACTTGAGAGGCAAATGAAAATTTTAGAATGGCAAGCGCAGTTTTGGGGAGATTCTGTATATTTTCCATAACATTACTTAGTTCTTCAGCTGTCCTTGAGTTTGTTTTGTTAGGATTTCATGCTAAAGCTGCCAATAAAACACTGACAGGAACGTTTGTGAATGGTGATTGTCTGCTCCAAGCTGAAGGGTTAGCTGAAGCAGGTTCTCTGCAAGGTATGTAGTCCAGAGTGACAAGCAGCTACCCTCCAAATTTTCTGAGGGAACTTGTTTTGTTTTTTTTTTCACATGCATGTGAGTTTTCATTGCTTTCCATCACAACCTAAATACATTTGTGGCAGAGAGCTGGCTGGAAACCTAAAACTCATGGGCTAGCTGTCTTTTCTGCCAATAAAGCTCCCAAACTGTCATTTCTCTGCAGCTCTGAACAAAACCATTCTGCCTACTGAGAGCAGCTGTTGGCCTGTGGAGGGACAAACTTGTGAATATGGGGTTACACACTGCTGCTGCCACCATAGAATTGGATTTATGGATTCTTTTGCCAGGGTAGAACCATGGAGTTAAGAGTTGAAAGAAAACCAGAGGGGCTTAAGCTCTGTCTAGCCCTATAAATCCTATTTGTCTATTGAATTAAAACCAGAACTGAGATTTGGCCCTAAAGCTGGTGATGAAAACCAGTGTTGTATGTAAATAAAACAGTATTCTGTGCAGTCTTATCATGGTTACTGGCAACTGGTAGTGGAGATGAACTTCTACATTTCTGGTCAGGGTGCAGCCCTGCTTTTAGTGAGACTGATGATGTAAGTGTCCCTGGAATCAGGATATTTTGACTTGCACTCTTCAACAGATCCCTGTTTATTCTGGATTGAAATGTGAAGCCTTTTATAGCTATAAAGAAAGTCTAGTGCTGTTCAGAGCTGAGAATTGTGCTATCCTGTGCAGCTGACATGAGATGGTGCACATTTCTAGTCTGCCCTCCTTTCATCCCAGTTCTCTCATTTATGTAAGGGTTTTTTTCTCCTGTTTGTGTTAAATACCTGAAAGTTGTACTTGATCCAGTAAAGAAAGTATCTGTGATGGTACTACTTATTTTGTTTTGTTTCGATGAGCTGTTCTTTCTGTAGCCTGTTCACAACCTTCCTATTTTAATCGAAATGAATATTTAAAAGCAAGGTTTTTCCCTACTGTACAATTCCTTTGTATTTCAAGCTGAAATTGCCTGTTCAATGGAGTAAAAACTAAAAATCCTTTTAACTAAGTTTTTGGACAGTGTGACTTGATTATAACTGGACTATGTGAGCCCTTCCAGGATACAAGGAATAATCACAGTTAATGGGAACAATGCAGCAGATGAGACTGCAACAGTTGGTTCATACTTGCCTGTGCAGTTCCTTGATGTACAAGTGACAAACTCATATTTATTATCACTCAAATGTCCATTAATGTCTAATAAT
Source organism: Merops nubicus (assembly GCF_000691845.1). Classification (NCBI taxonomy): domain Eukaryota; kingdom Metazoa; phylum Chordata; class Aves; order Coraciiformes; family Meropidae; genus Merops; species Merops nubicus. Next base: position 3,477 of record NW_008581148.1, on the reverse strand, counting down.
AATTGCTGTAAAACATTTTGAGGGTGGGGAACATGGCTTGTGAGGAGCAGCTGAGGGAACTGGGGTTGTGGTCATGGGAGTGTTGGGATGCTGGTTGGACTTGGAGATCTTAGAGGTCTTTTCTAACCCTAATGATTCTGTGATCCTATATTGTGGCAGGAGGAAAGAAGGGAAATGTGAAAGAGCAAAAAACAAAGGTGAGATGGAAAATGTTGTGTATGGATGGATTTATTCTTTTTCACTTACCAAGCTGCTCATGAGAAGGCAGCAGTGGGGCTCAGGCTCTCGGGTGTTCCTGGCTTGCTTTTCCAGATATTATCTTTCCAATGATATTAAATATTTGGTCTATGACAGCACTGGTTTTAGCAGTAGAGATGATATCAAGTCCCCAACAGACAGCTGAATTATTACTTCAGTCATCCTGAAAGCAGCAGGAGGTGAAGTTTTGAGTGAGTGCCTGTGAAATAATTTCATAAACCCTAACGAAGGTAGAAGAACCAAACCAAATATTTAATAAATGGACATATGTATAAATTAAGTTTAATGCTCGATAGTCCAGGAAAGTTTTTGAGGGTTCTGGCATGGTGAATCTTTTTTTCCCCCCCCATGCTGGTCAATGGAAATATTATCAGAACACAAGACTGAACAAATTTACATGCTTTCTTTATCAATTTTTACACTTTTTCAGAGAGTTGTAGTAAAAATTTGCTACAGTCTCATCAATTGAGTTGACTTATGAGATACTTAAACATTCATAGTCCAGATTTTTCATCCCAAGGAAGGATTCTAAGCTATCAAAATTCACCTTGGAGTGGAAAACTGTGATACTAACAATAGTTACTTCCTGCAAAGTGTAAAACCTGTTTTCAAGTGACTTACTGTGGGAGGGCAGGGAAATTAAGGGGGCATGTGGCTGAAGTCAGTGCCAGGGATTAGTATCTGTATCTTCAGTGACTCAAATATGCTGCTGTCTGTTACTCTTTGTGTCTGTGGATGTGTGTGGTGGCTGTTAGAGGGTTAAAACACTGAATGCAAAGTCAGAGGATTCTTTCTTCTCTTCTTGCTGTAGTCATCCATCTTAGCCCATTCCCTCAAACTGTGTTGCAAACAAGGCTTTGCCCTGAGAACTATAGTGGGGAGAAGTTGCTGGAGTGGGTCCAAAAATAAAAATGCAAGTTTTGGAAAAATCAAGTAGAAAGGAATTTTATTTTGAAGATTTTGAAATGCATCTGGTTTTTTCCATTCACTCATCTTGAATAGTTAGTGAAAAAAAAATAGTCAAAAGTTTTCCCTAAATGGTTTGGGAAATTTCTTCAGTTAATTAAAAGTTGGAGTTTGATCAAAAAGAAGCTAAGTTGCCCAGCTGGCCTAGTAGCATGTATCAGAAGCAGGGACTTCTTTTTGGCTCCTAAATTTTGCTTTTATATTTGGGAATCTGGGAGCAGTAGGGTTATCAAGTGATCTCCTTACATCTCCTGTATAATACAAGCTAACAAATTCCATCGAGCCATCTCCACAGCATTGCTGAAGATGGCAAACAGACAAAATGATGGCAGTGGTCAGGAGCTGAGGTTGGGAGGTGATGGCAGAAAGATCAAGGTGCTGTACATGCCAGAGGCTTGAGCAGTGGAAGGAAAAGGGCTGGATGCATTCTGCCTGCCCACGGCCAGCAGGGATGTAATTTATTTTGTCTACTCACTTCACTTGGGAGAGAATCATCCTGGCTCAAGGTGTGGTGGTCGTAATATCCATGGGCAAGAGGCATCACCCGAGCACTTTGCCCAGCCTGGGTGAAGTCCCCTTTCCACCTGTGCCCAGTGCTTTATGAAAGCCTGGATACTAGCTTGACAGTGAACTTCTTGGAGACAGGATTTACAATCTCCTAGTTACTTTTCTTTTAGCCCAAACTCCTGCTTGCAGTCATCCACAATTCACTTGGGATGTATTTTGTCCTTTCCCACAGCACGAGGTTGGGTTTCAGTGCAACTCCCCTTTTCCAAACGGGTTTAGATCAGCAGTTAGATAGAAAAGACTAGAAAAACTCAGCAAAATGTAGCTGGAAGTGTCATCTTCCTGTTTTCATGGTGCAGGCTTCAGTCTGAGATAGTAAAGAAATGTCTGAAGGACCAAAACAAAAGAAAAAAGATGGATTACTTCAGCAGCAGGGAAGATAACGTTTTTGGAAGCTCATAGACATCCATCAAAGATGCTGTCTTATTTAGAAGAAGGGAGTAAAAACCCCAAGTTAAACATAAGGTGATAGTAACACAGCTAAAAAGATTTTGAGAAGGAAACTCCCTGGAGATAGAAAACTACTAATATGCTTTTTCCAGTCACACTGGAAGCAGAACTTGCCAGGGAATTTTTATGGCCTATTGACAGTGGCCTAAGAGGAATCCTTAATGAAGATAAGGTTGAAGTTGAAGACTAAATGAATTACTTGAGTCAATGTTCTTTGCAGAGTAGCTTAGGGATCTTCCAAGACTAGAGTCTTTCTTTATTCAAGATGTCTCTGAGGAGCTGCCTCAAATTATAGTGTCAGCAGAAGAGTCTAAAAAACACAAAACCCAACACAGTGAAAATGAAGAATAAATGGCTAGAAGCAGGAGCTGTAGTCACTCAAGAATTTCAAAGGCATCTGATAACGAGTTCACCAAACTGCTCTGGTATGCTGCTACTTTCAGTCCTGAAATGGAGCTGAGATCACTGGGGGATGGCCGGTGACAGACACCAAGTCTGATTTTAGAAGAGTATTAACAAGGATCCAAGAGACTTGTGTGGGTCTGAAGGCTGTATTAAATTATCAATTTTATAACAACAATAGAAATAATAGGTACTTGGCTAAGTCAGCTGTAATGGCAAAGAATAAATATTGCTTTTATGGAGGGAGATCCAGCCTCAAAGGTCTGCTAATAGTTTTAGAAAGGAGCAAGAAATTCCACTCTTCTGGTGCTGTTCTGTTGGTTACAAGAATAGAATCATACAATCACAGAAATGTAGCATCATAGAATCATTAAGGTTAATGACTCATCACTCTTTCAGGTAATAAATTCTTCCTAAAATCCAATCAAAACCTCCCGTGGTGCAACTTCAGACTTCAGCCCATTTCCTCTCGTCCTGTCACTGGTTCCTTGGGAGAAGAGACCAATCCCCACCTCACTCCAGCCTCCTTTCAGGGAGTTGTAGAGTACAAGCAGCTCTACCCTGAGCCTACTCTACTCTTCTCCAGACTCAACACCCGCAGGTCCCTCAGCTGCTCCTCACAAGCCATGTTCCCCAGACCCCTCCCCAGCTTCGTTGCCCTTCTCTGGACCCGCTCCAGCCCCTCAAGGTCTTATCCTGTGACACCCAAACCTGACCCCAGTGCTCAAGCTGTGGACTCTCCAGTGCCCAGTCCAGGGGCATGACCACTTCCCACCTCCTGCTGGGCACGCTATTTTTGACACAAGTCAGGATGCTGGTGGGCTTCTTGGCCAC
>NW_008581147.1:0-6899 GCF_000691845.1 Merops nubicus | reverse complement strand
CCCTTCCAACCCCTAAAATTCTGTGATCCTGTGGTACTGGACTCTGAGCAGTCCCCTGAAGCCTGTTCTCCCCCCCGTGCAGTCCTCCAGGATAGACGACCAGCGCTGTGCCCCTCCAGACTCCATCCCCCGTGGCCCCACCATGCCAGATGAAGACTTTTTCAGCCTCATCCAGCGTGTCCAGGCCAAACGCATGGACGAGCAGCGGGTGGATTTGGCCTCAGCCCAGGAGGAGGCAGCAGAGGAGCAGCAGAGGCCTGGTTCCAGCTAAGAACTGGGCTTGGGCTTGGGGGGGGGGTTGTTTCGATTTCATTTGGATTTTTAAAAAGGCAAAAAAAAAAAAAAAAGGCAAAAAAAAAAGAAGGCAAAAGCTGTTTCCAAGTGCTCCTGCACTGCCCCAGACCTCTCCCAGGAGCTGCAGCTCCTCCAGTGGTGCAGCTGGCTGCTCCAGAGGCAGTGGGACAGCAAGGCCCACGGGGTCAGGATGGCTTTTAAACCAGGGTTTTTTGGACACAGGGCCACTGTGACACGGGGCGCAGCAGGAGGCACGAAGACTTCAGCAGCCCCTTTGCTGAGCCCCTAAAAATCCAGGAACTTGTCGGCCAAAGGAGGAGCCCAGGGTGGGTAGTGAACTCCAGCCTTGATGTCTTTTATTTCCACAACACTCCTAATTTAACAGGGGAAGGGAAGAGCACCTTTCCCATGTGGAAGTCCTCCTGCCTGGCCTGCAGCACAAGGTGACACACGTTGCTCTGGATCCTTCCCTGGAACTTCTTGCTCAGCTTTGTTCTTCCTGCAGGAGGAACTGAGCCCAAGTCAGAGGCTGCACCTCTTGTTCAACCCTCAGCCCTGCCCCAGCTGGGTCATGGTCCCACACACCTTAAAGTTTATTGCAGGCTTGCTGGGGCCCCTGCAGTGATCTCTGGAGAACAGCAAGGCCCAGCTCCAGCCTGGGATGCAGCCTGAATGGCTGAGAGAGGGGCTGTGCCCTGGGCAGAGGGAGGAGAGGTCTCTGCCCGTGGGGTCAGCAGGAGGCAAACGTGGGCACTCACCAAGGCTGCTGAGCCTGGAGCCTGGGGCAGGGCTGCCCACGCCCTGGTGAGTGTGCCCGAGGCACCAGCCTCTGTTGGGCAATCACCCTCTGAGTGTTCTGGCCATGGCTCATCCAGAGAGCACACAGAACCATCCCCACGTCCCTCTCCTGTGCAGCAGCAGTCAGGGGGAACTGCCCTCCCCTCCCCCTGCTGCTCCCCAGGCCAGTGCTGAGCCCCTCCTGTGCCCTCAGGCCCTGGCAGAGCTGCCCCTGCCAGGCCACTGGGTTTTGGCCAGTCTGTCTCCAATACATGGAGCCTGGGAGAGCTCCAGAGCAGGGTGCTGGCTGGGAGCCAGTCCCACCCCCCACACAAGCACAAGTCTGTTCCCCTTCACTCCTTCCCCTGGTGGAAGAGCTGGAGAAGCACGTCCAGAGAGGAGGGGAGCAGGAATCCACCTTCAGGAGGTGGAGGGCTTTTCCTCTGCTTGACCAGATCAGCATCACAGACTTGAGAGACTCCAGCCACGAGTTCTGCCCAAGCAGATCTGTTCCTGGAGAGAACAACTCGGCACTTTCTCTGTGAAATGCATTTGATGGAGACATTTCCAACCAGCAGGAAGACTTCCAGAGCAGTGATGCTGCTCGTGGGGCAGTCCACCTGCCCGGGCTGACCACGGGGAGGGGGGTGGCTGCATCCTACCTGCCCCAGTGCCACTGCTGCAGGGACAGCACTGGTCAGAGCTCTGGGGAAGGGGCAGGAGAACCGGCCCAGCCACCTGCCCACCCACCCAGCTTACCTCTGTGAAGAGGAGGAGAGCTCTGAAGGGGAAGAGGACCTGACCAGCTGGGGGGCTCTGTGCAGCTCTCAAGCAGGTGGTGAGCTGGAACCTGACCCTTCAGCTTTCAGAGGTGTTAATTATTTGCCATATACTTGAATGTACGAGCTTATTTATTTTTTACATGTGCATTTGCTAATGTCATTTTAATGGGGAATTTCCAACCCACAGGTACTTTTTTTTCTAAAAGATAAACTGCCAAATGAATTAATATATTAGAAGTGGATACAGCTCCAGGGGAAGGGGGGGTGGGGGGTTGTGCTTAATAAATATTTGTGTCTAAGCTTCAGTGGCAACAATTCATTTCCATGATTTCGTGGCCAGCCTGTGGGCTTTGCTGAGAGCAGAACCAAGCCTGGCCCTGTGGAGGGGGGGTCAGGGCTGGGGGGTGGGCTCCTGTGGCACTCATCACCACGTGGAAGTGTTAAGAAAAGGGGGGGTGCACCCCACATCCCCTTTATGTTAAGAGCACGTGGGTCTCTTGGCAGCAGCCACCATGGCAGGGCATCAAGGAAGGAGACACAAAGCCCTGAGCAGTCCCAGCCCAAGCCCAGAGGTTCCCAGGAGGACAGGGCAGCCTGTCAGCCCTGAGGAAAGGCCCAAGGGAGCCCTGTGGCCCTGCCTTGCCTTTCAGGGCCTGCCTGGGGGCTCCAGCTCAGCCTGGCTCAATGGCCTAGCCCAGAAGCTGTGTCTGGTTTCCCAGGCAGCAGCTCTCAGAGGGAAAGGGCAAGTGCTGCACAAAGCCCTGGCATCAGGCCTTGGGGAAGAAGCAGAGCAGCAGGCAGCAGCATGGCTCATTGCATGGCAGCAGGAGTGAGCAGGCCATTAAGACTTGGCTAGAAATGGGGCCTGAGGGCAGCAGATTTTGGGGTCCTGAGCCCTGTGAGGATAAAGCCAAGTCACTGCTGGTGCTGATCAAAAAGCCATCAGCTCCTTCCCATATCTCTGAGTGCCTGGACACTCCAGGTCTCTGTGTGTGACCTGGGGACAGCACCACGGCCCCAGGGACACAGAGGATAGTGGCTGGGAGTCCCAGCAAGAGGAGAAATCCCCATGGGTGAGTGATGGGGTCTCAGGCCTCACTCTGTCTGTAGCAGCTGGGCAGGGGCACACATGCCCAGCAGGCAGAGTTGCCTTGTTCAGAGCCCCTGTGAGCAGGAGGCAGCAGTGGCAGACCTCCAGGGATTTTTGATTTGTAGCACTCATCTGCCAGGTGAGGTCAAGGCAGAGCCTCCACACTCCCCTCAGCCCTCCCCAGAGCCTCTCCAGCCACCATCCATCTCCAGCTGCAGGGAAGGACTCCCAGCCTGCAGGAAGGGAGCTGCTGGCCCACAGCACCCAGGCACTGACTGCCAGGCTGGAGCTGGCCAGCCTTGGGCAGGCTCCACAGCAATTCCCTGGGAGCCCTGGATGCAGCCATGGGCTAAATTAACCCCTGCAGGGCTTTGCCATAGGCAGGGCCAGCTCTGGACTGAACAGCCCAGCCCAGGAACACAGGTAGCCCCACATACACAGGGTTTTACCCCTGCCAGGCCTCTCTGCCTACACTACAGCAGGACCTGGAAGCCCAGAACCCCCATTAGACCCTCTGCAGGCAGTACAAATAGGCAGTGATTGATTCCCCAGCCCCCAGAGCCCCTCACTGCCTGCACTGCTGCTCCAGATAAAGCAACATACCTGTCCTCCAGCTGCCACCTCAGCCAGGCCAGCACATCCCCTGGTGGGGCTCCCAGGTGGCTCCTCAGTGCAGCTCCACAGCACAGCCACGTGTGGCAGGGTCTAGAGATGCCACCTGGGTGTCTCAGGCTCCCTGTCACCTGCTGCATCCCCTTCTCAGAGCCCTGGAGTCCTTCTGCTTGGAAGAGACCTTCAAGATCATCAAGTCCAACCATCAACCCAGCACGGGCAGCTCCTGTCCTTGATGCTGGACCTGCTCTGAGGCTCCAGAGCAGCAGCCCAAAGCCTCCCTCCACGCTCAGAGCTGGGTGCTGCAGAGCTGGGCACTATCCTGCCTGCAGAGCACCAACTGCCAGAGCACACTGGGCTGAGGAGACACTAAAATCTGCCAACAGCCAGCACAAACAGTCCTGGCTACAGTATTTCATGTTATCCCAGAATGTTTTGGGTGGGAAGGGACCTTTCAAGGTTATCTAGTCCAACCCCCTCCCCTTGCAGTGAGCAGGAATATCTTCAACCAGAGCAGGTTTTACTGTCCTACAGCAAACCCAAGCACCACCCTGGTGCACAGCAACAGGTCAGAAAGGAAAACAGGCCAAAAAAACCAGTCAGGTTGTAAATGAACTGTTTCTGAGGCAACACAGCTCCTGCAACAGCTGCCCCATCCAAGGCATGAGTGCAATGGGAGCAAAATGCTGATTTTCAAGTAAAAGGTAATAAAAGAAGCACTTTTTCCTGCAGAGTGCTGATGCCTCACAACAGGGTGAGCACACAGCAGTGTTCCAAGGTGCCAGACTCCTGGGTTTTTAGTGCCTACACAGATGCCTGCAGCACCCCCCTGCCTCAGGGCACACTGTGTCACCAGGAACGTGCAGATGGAGCTCCTGCCCCTTGGCAGTGTCACCACCCTGGGTTCATGGACCAACAGGAGACCCTGACACTTCTCTGTCTCTCTGATCCATGCTTCTAACACAACATGTATGAAATGCTCATCAATGCTTCAGAGGAGCTAAAGAACCTCATTAATCCTTGTTAATTGTAGTAGGTTTTCTCCACTATGGGACTGGTCACATACCAGACCAAGGCTCTGAAGAGGTTGTGGCATCTCCACCCTCAGAGATACTCAAGATGAGACCTTGAGCATCCTTCTCAACAATGAGGTTGGACTGAAAACCTCCAGAGGTCTCTTTTCTCCTGAATTACTCTTTCATTGCTAGTTTAAAACCATGGCAAAGCAGATGCTTCACTGTGCTTCAGGCTTGTAGACTCTGGGAGAAGATAACTTTCCATGCAGGCAGAGGAGGTAAAGCCCCAACAAAGCTCAGCTCACTGCCCAGTTCACTACCAACCAAGCATTAGATGCTGATAGACACCTACATTTTTCATGGAAATTGTTATTTCTTCTCCTAACTGATCTTGCTGTGCTGCAGCAGCATGAAAAAGCATCTCAATTTCTGTCAAATCACTCGAAGGCAACTTTCTAGGTGCTCTACTTCTCTCCAACACATTTCCCAGACATTAATTTTGCCTTCACACCCATCCTCCCCCTCACCAACACAGCAGCTGCATGACCCCCCTGGCAGGATCCTCCCCAACGTGCCTCATGTCAATAACCCACAAACATGGGTGAGTTTCAGCCCTGACACGATGGGCACAGAAACACATTTCCCAGACATTAATTTTGCCTTCACACCCATCCTCCCCCTCACCAACACAGCAGCTGCACAACCCCACTGGCAGGATCCTCCCCAACATGCCTCATGTCATAACCCACAAACATGGATGAGTTTCAGCCCTGACATGACAGGCACAGAAGCAGAACTCTGGAAGATGGCAAGGGAAAGAAAAAAAGCAGCCTGGGCCTGCAGCAGGAGCTGGTGACCTGCCCCTCCCTTGGCTCTGCAAACTCAGCAGGGTCAGGGCCCATCCTGCTCAGCACCTTCAGCAGCTCTGGACCAGCTGTGGCCAGGAGACATCACAAAAACCTCCACCTACAGCTGCACTCCCTGGGCCACACAAAGCCCCTGGACAGAAAGCAACAGGCTCCCTTCTCAGCAGGGAACAAAGCAGGGCTCCTGACAGGGCTGGAGCTCTGAGGCTTGTCTACAAGTCAGCAAAACAAGTACCAGGGGAAACATCCAACAAGCCACCTCAAATCCATCAGCTTGGTCAAAGGCAAAACCACCCAAGTCAAAGACACCCAGCAGAGAAAGACCAATGCCCGAGTTTATTTGAAGCACAGACTGCTGGAATCAGGGAATAAAGGTTAAAAGTCTCTCTTGACACAAATCCCACGTGTCATGTCTGTCCCTTGCTGCCAGTCTCTGGGAGGGCTTCCCCACCTTCTCCCTCTGCGGGCTGACCTTGAGAGCCAGTGTCTGCTGAGCTTTCCAGAAGCAGTTCCAAGGCTTCCTCACCAGCCACACGTCTCACCTTCTCCCCTTTGGCTGCCAGGATTTCCTCGATGTTCCTTAACAGGGATTTGAAAACCAACAGTGACACCAGAGCAGTGGCTGGACCTCTGAGCCCAGCCCAGGCTTGTGCTCTCCCCCTCTGCTCTCAGGGTCAACAAGCAGTGGATCACCCACCAGCACCAACACAGCACTGCTTCACAAAAACCACCCAGCCTTCTAGGACCACTTTCATCCGTTACAATCAATAATTTAGCAATTATGGCTAAACAGAAATTTTAAAGGGTATCTCAGGGAGTTAGAAACCACTGAAACTGGTCTACACGTTAGAAACACTTAGCCAGGGAACCCTCATGGTGATTTGGTGAAGGCTGAGGAGAATCCCACACACAGTCGTTGACCTGCTGGCACCAACACGGGCGCCTGTGTCACAAAGCTCCTGCTGCAGCTTTACACAGCTTTCCTCATTTGGATCTTTGGCAATAACCATCTAATTACAGGAGGTTACAAAGCTCAGTTTGCATGCTTTGAGAAACTGGATGAAATGGAAAAGTTTTCTCTGAACCACGTTTTAAAAGCATCAAAAGCTGAGGATGGAGTGAGGCCGGGGCAGCCCCTTCCTCCCCCTCCCGGGCGCTGCCGGCACACTGACCTCTTCCCCTCCAGATCCGAGAACCAGCCCAGGTTATCGGCGATGACGTGGTGGCTGCGGCAGCGCGGGCAGGTCACGATCACCACCCCGCTGTGGTAGGCCACCTTGGAGATGGTTTTGGCTGAGCGGGTCTGGCAGACCTACAAACCGAACACAGCGGGTTTTAGAGGCACAGCAACTGCGGGACCTTGGGAGAGAAAAACGTTGTATTTATTTGATTATTACAGATAAATTGGAATGATTTGCTTGTTTATTGATTTGGTTTGATATTTATTAACGCTTCCCCCTTC
>NW_008581146.1:15022-25023 GCF_000691845.1 Merops nubicus | reverse complement strand
AACCAGAATGATTCTGTGATTCTATAAGACAAGGGAATGATTGTAAAGCCATGCTTGTGATATACTCGTCCACTTGCTTAAATTAGTGATGCCTACCTCATCTGCATGAATCTAACTTCCCTACTTATTTGGAGTCTATAGTCTTGGAAAGAAATGATGATCTTTGAGTCATCAGTGTATTAACATTTATTGGAAGTGTTACTTCCTAGGAAATTCAATACAGGCCAACAAGGGAAAAAATGAAAGGACAGAAAGTTAAGGACATAAATATAGAGAGTAATCAAGAACTATAATAAATGAAGAAAGCACAGGGAATGGAGAAGTCATCTAAGACATACCATGTGCCACATATCTTCTGTAACTGAATTTGATTGTTCAGAGATTCCTTGAAAAGAAATAGTTGGTCAGATTTTCAAAGAGCTCAGCACAAGCTCCTCCCATTAAGTCACGTGTTAATTTTCTCGTGGATAAGGCACTTTGGATAAACCACCAAAATAAGCTTCCACTGACAAAGAAACACTAGGGACTTTACCCTTCCCATCATGGTACCAGTGCGTACCAAACCACATGCAAAATCTGTCCCTCTGCAATAAATTATCTCTGCATCTGAAGGTTTCTTAGGAGTATTTATCTCACTATAATAAGTAATCACTGTATCCAAGCCAATTTATAATTAATTGTCAAAACAAAACCCAATGTTCTCTCCTAAGTTTCATAATGCTGGACAGCAGAATACTGCCCCGGTTTCTGTTTTAATTCAGACTCAGCTTTTCTAAGTCTCTGGTAACATATAGATAAAATTTTCAAGGGAAGCAAAAGTTTTTAAAACAATTCTCAAAATTTTGAGTGGCTAGAGAAAATAGATATGTCCTTTCAAGTTTATTAGTTAGTTATTAAGCAATAGACACCAAGAAAATTTTTAATTTTAATGTAAGAGCACATTTTTGTTAAATGCCTACCAGTATCCTTTGTGACAAAACATGGCAACAATGCAGAGTAAAGACATCCAGTTCAAATACATAAATCCCTAATATACTTCACAATATGCTAAACTGAGCAAATAACAGAGAAGAAACCATATTATATATTCGTTGTGCACTTTGAAGCAGAGGCTTTCACTTATATCACATCAAATTAAGAGGAATTCTAAGGATGTTTTTACAAAAATATAATAAAAAAAATTAAAAATGGAAGAGTAGCTACTAATCTGACTGAATGGGTCCAAATCCACACTTCTTTTGCCCTGATTTACCTTGTTCCATATGAAGAATTTCCAGTAGTCTAATACTGAAGAATATTAAACAAAACATCATCCAAATTACACAAACAACATGGCTATAATTTTCAGCCTCTCCTTTCATCCAAAAACAATTTTTTCAACACTTTCATCCAAAATAGACATTCTTAAGAAAGTAGAGTGTGTAGGGTCTTTCCTTGATCAGTCTACATTCTTACTGTTTGACATGTAATTTCTGATTTCATGTCATATGGATTAAGCTTTCAATGAAAATTAGTCAATCACTACCCGGAGTCTGTCAGTAGCTTAGACATGTCAATAATCAGTTGACTGTCGATAATCACCAGGCTTCCTATCATGAATTTTATCTGATCTGGGTTTGTTTTGGATTGTTTCAATAACTGCTGGAGCCCTACTTTTATGATTTTTTCAGAGTCATGCGAATTTTCATCAGTATTTAAAATTAAGATCTCATGAAGAAACATATATTCTGTTTTAATTTACAAGAGTTAATGTCTATGGATATATCCTAGTATTAAGGTTTCTATTGCAAAACTACAGCTTCAGGTGTTTTAAAGTTTCTGGTATCCTTTGTATGTGTTTTTTAATGTACTATTCGTCTACTCAGATTTTGCCATGCTTTTGTGAGAAAATAATTTTTCAAATATTTAGTTTTTTGAAATGCAGAAACAAACACATGTAAAATGTCATAAAATTAGATTGATTTATGTAAATCTGATGGCTAAACTCTTATGACCAAAAAGAACCCCCCCCCAAAAAAAAACAAACCAAACCAAAAAAAAAAAAAAAAAAAAGAAAGAATAGTATCAGACTGCTAGTCTTTCAAGGATTTAATGTGAGATATCGAATCAAATTATATAAAACATCTGATGTATATATTCTAAATTGTCCCATCTCAATGTCACCAACTCAATGCATGTCAAAGTAAACAGCTGATTTTTTAGATCTTTATAGATGCTGGGTACACACTTGGAGAAAATGATAATGGATTGGAGAAAGTGATAATAGGTTGAATTTTTCTCTTTGATACAGTTGATTAGTTATAAAGAAATATGCAAAGTTCTGTTTCTTTATGCTCTGGAGAAATGAACCATGAAAGAATTTATCTGCATATAATAAAAGTATTTTCAGTAAGCTGTTACTTCCAAAAGCCATTTCTCCAAACTTATTCTGGTGTTCACATTCCTGGGATGTGTTCTGACTGTATTGTGTTTTGATGTGGTGGCTGTGCTGGAATTTCTGTTTCACTCACTTATGCAGTTTCTCATTATGCCTTATGTAAACTAACTGTGGGTCCCTGACAGAAGGTGGCTGGCTCCTTTATCCACCTCCTGGGCTTTTCTATTTGCTTTCCTGCATCCAAATCATGCTGGGATTGAAAAAGCTCTTGTGTGAAAAGTGGTCTCAAGACTTTGCAGCCAAGATGTGGAATAAAACAGGAGGAGCAGAACTTCCTCTTTCTGCATTTGAATACAGCAGTTTCGGTCCAAAGCGGAACTATATCTTCTGACACCTTTAGCCACTCCTGTGTCCACATGGGTCTGATGTACGAGTGAAATTTCATGCTCACAGCAACACACATTCTCTTGGAGGCCTTGATTGTTCCAATCACCTGCTTTTAAAAGAAGCATAATGACTTCTTACAGTTATGATATATCTTGTATCAGTTCAATTTAGATTTAATTGAATGCCTGATGACTCAGTGCCTTATGTATGGTTTGTATAGAATGTACACTCTAAAGACTCACCTTTAAATCTTGGAAAATTTTAAGCAGAACAACATGAAAGAAGCAGAAGATAGTCCAAGATATTTGTCTAAACCTAAAATGCTTAAAGGTGTAGCTGCTTAACAAGAAAGAATTCTATGATTCTAAGTTCAAAGTTCAAGGAGCATCTGGATGATGCTGTCAGTCATATGGTTTACTTCTAAATAGTCGTGCAAGGATCAAGGAGTTGGACTCAATGATTCTTACGGGTCTCTTCCAATTTGAGATATAATATGATTCTAGAAATTATCATTCAATATCAAATAATCTATGCAAAGGTTTTTCTCTAAGTTTCATTTGAATTGAGTGAAAACAAAAGCAATATCTTTTCTAGCTAAATATAACAGAGCAGTTACCTAAGAACAAAAGACTGTTTCTACAAGAACAAGTAATTACTTCAGTGTCACACGTTGAGATATTGTGAGGCTAAAACTAAGAAATACTATTGCTTTATAGACTATAGACTCTGCTTTTCAAATTATCATATGTTTAAAAGTATAGCTTATGTATGCACTCTTCATAAATATAAAAAAGTCTGTTACGATTCACTAACTAATGTAGACCTTTAATTTCAAATAGCTATCTCTACAGTCAGTCATTAGCAGTTGTAAATATTTTCATCCTTCTTAAACTGCAAGAGTTGGAGCTGACACTGAGGAAGTTGAAGGTAACTTGCATTTCTCTTCAAGTTAGCAACTAAAGTGAATTCCTAATGTGTATAAATATATGTATGTAGATATATACATATAAACATATATACAATGAATTCATGAACATTGACAAGAAGCAAATATGTCAATGAGAGATGAAATAAAGGACACTGAAAATAAAATGTTTAATTGGATATTGACTTTTAACAGACATTTGCTAAAGCATTTGTGGGCATTTTGCTGATTTTATTTATAGCATAGTTTTGTTTTTGAAAGTTACATAGCAATTAATTTAAAAGACAAAAAGAAATTGAACCTGACAAGGTATCTGTGAGAGTCTAAGAAATTAAATCTATCCTTCTAAAATATGTTTTGGAATTACATGATTATAATGAAATTTAATGGAAGCCCTGTAATATGCATATGTTTCCTGTATATCCATAAAAGAATTTCAGTTCTTTCCTGACATGGCTCTAAATTTGTCTCTTCAGACATGCACATTGATTTTGAAGATGTTGCAGCACTAAGCGTGAAACATTCTTGATTCCTTTCAGAGCTGTCATTGAGATTGATATGCCACATTATGGTTTGGTGGCCATTTAACTCTTGTGAACTTGACAATCTTTCCCTGGAGCAAGGAAAAAAAAAAAAAAAAAGAAAGAAAGAAAGAAGAAAAATGTGCTGGACCTCAGCTGTGCTCAGGATTGCTCTCTCTATGAAATGCAGAGTTTTTCTGACAGCAAAGCCATTCTCTTTTTTTCTTTGTTACTTCCTTACTAAGGAATACAGAGGAGGGAATATTTTCTTTTTTTTTTTTCTTTTCTTTTTTTTTTCTTTTAAAGCTGTGTAATTCTGACATGGTCTTTGGAATGGAAAAACAAAGTTTCCAAAGCTTCAATGTAAGGAAAAGTGTTGTGCTGATTCTGACAACACATAAAATTTGGGCATATTTGACCAGAAGACTGCAGCAGAGATGCCCAGCTGACCTCCCTCTTCAAAGTAGCTCTTAGGGCATAAGCAACTAGTAACTGGGACAGAAACTTCTGTGTGCTCTTTAATCCTGACATAGAGGTTTAGATGGTGGAGATGAGTTTATGGTTCCCTTGTGGAATGAAAAACAATTAAATGTTCTTTCTTTTTTCCAGATTTGTAATGAAATTCCTGTGCTGCTTCTGGGGCAGGATGACTACCTGCTGGTTATTTCACACCTCAGTCCATAGTGGCACTAATGGCAGAATGACTGTGTCGTGCATTTGTAAGTCCATTGTTTCCATGTGCAGTGGTTGGATCGTGCAGACATGGCTCACCTGCCTAACGGCCATATCAAGAGTTTCAGTATCTCATTTAACAAATTTCTACACATACAAGAAAGTTGCTTCTGTTAGGTATCTGTCAGATGACAGATGTAGAAAAGTCCTCTAAAACCTCCCATACAAGCTTTGGAGGCAGAAGAAAAGATAAAGTCTTAGAAAAAAAGTGATTGCATTACTTTAGCATTATTTGCATTCTCTTTCACTAGCTCAACAAATATTTTAAATATTTAATGCAAATTAAAACATCTCCTATAGAAATGAATAATAAAATGCTGCCTGAATGGTGTACAATATATTGGCTGAGACAATTCATTCAGGTATTAGGAATTTCATATCAAGATACATGCAGAGAGATGACTCTACCTACAGAAACATACCTTTTTTGCTGTGAGCTTTGTTAATATAACTATTATGACTCACACAAAAAGGAAGAAAAATGTATTTTTGTTTAGGTGGAAAACAATTCAATATTGTCCAAAACAAAACACATTTTTCTCTTCCTTCAATAGACAAAACCAACCAACCAACCAAAAAACAAAAACAACCTACCAAACAAAAAAACTTAAAAATTCATGCAGATATAGCTATGAACCTTTCAGTGTTTCCATTTATTATTCATTAGTGGATGTCTTTGTCCATCTATACAAACAGTATTGTTTGGATTGTATGAATTATTTTATATGATAAAATGTAAAGATTAAAAATCTTTGTATCTAAGTAAAGACTGAATAGTTTCTTTTGTATGTAGAATATCAGGCCAGTCTCACCTTACGTGTTTACAATGTGGATATAAATGTAACAGCTGCTAAGCTTACAGTTGTGAAAGAAAGAGGTTGTGTAATGAACAGAGTATAAGGAGTGATTTGTCTAGCTAAAGTCAGGTGTGCACTTTGGAATTAAATCAGTTGGGCTCCCTGACTCAGGAAGTGTCAGCTATATTTCTGGTTGCTACAGTCTCCTCCAATAAACAATACACAAATATAACATGTGAAGTTGACTCAATTAGGAAATAATTTCCTACTTCAGAAACTTCACATACGCCCCTGAAACAACTTGAATGAAAAACAATAGACTAATTTCCATCAGATACACTAATATCAGCTGTTAGTAATATAAATAATGTAATATTTCTGCAACAAAAAGTTTTTCAATACACTTTTTAAAGGATATTTATGTGGATAGTAACTTAATAAAGCAGCCTAGCTTGAGAACAAATTTCCTTAAGTATAAAGAAAATGTCCTTAGAGCATTAGAAAAGAAGGAAAACATTTTGATTATTCAACCATGAGTTGACATGGAAATATTTTTTCAACTTGTGTAAAATATTACTTCAATATTCCCTGAAAAAATTAGGTTAAAACCCCAAATATTGTAGACAGAAACTTAAAATGTGCTTTACTTTTTCATAACCAATTTAAGTGCTACATTTTTGTCAAGATTTTTCAGTCTTTCTTCTATATTATTTCTTGTAATTCAGTTCTGTAGACATCAACAGTTAAATTTTAGCTCATACCTCATTCTAAAAGTCTTAAAGTAAGTTCTGTAGACTATTTAATTTGTTTTGTTGCCTTAAATATGTCCTGATCAAAGTACATGTTGAACAGCTGTTTGATCTCTGAGTTATACTTGTATAAACAAGAAGTATCTCATATCAGCTTTGCCATTGTGAAATAGTAAAGTAAGGTCAAAAGTCATCTCGAATGAAGACCTAAAGCTGGTGAAGTTGTATGGATTTTCAGTACAGCTAAAACATTTTACTCATATAGTTTTGTAACTCCTACTAAACACTTACCCTCACCTATACCTGCCTCAGATTTTTCTGCTAATAGATTCTGATCTGAGGCATCTCTAAGGAATGCAAAGTTTAAACACTCTATCCCATACCAAGCATCAATAAATAAAAGACTTCTATAGCCTAGCCCATATTTGAGTCACAGACTTAGTGGATTGTATCTATATATCTAAATCTATCTCTGTGTATATATAGATACATACCTAAAATTAACACAATTGCATTGATTCGTTTGCAAACTTACTCAGTGTTTTGATATATTTACAACTCTCCCCCATGGGGAAAAAAAAAAAAAATCACCCCCTCCCCCAATAATATCTTACAAGATGTTGGAAATAATCAAGAAAAAATATTAGACGATGCTAATATGTAACCTAGTCTAACAATCATTACAATTTAGAGAAACTATCAAAATAAATTTCACATGGAAATTATTACTTAATTATTGATTGATTTGGAAGAGCTACTAAAGTTAGCTGGCATTTTTCCAATACGAAATGTTTTGTTTCTCAAAAACAAAGTATACTTCTTTAAACTGAGTTTTCCCATGTTTTCACTAAAAAAGCTAGTTTTCCTATCTCTGAATTAGCATGTAGTCTGATTCAACTCCTTCATTATGATGAACAGATGATCCTTTACTTGTGTTCCGTTAGGCAAAACAGGATACTCAAAGTTATGAAATTTTAGTTTGTAATAAACTTATATTTTCTGACACAGCTTTTGTAGTTTAAAAAAAGAGGGCGAAAAAAAAAAAGGAAAAAAAAAGTTCTCAAAAAAAAAAAAAGTATAATAGAATGTCAAGTACTTACGCTGCTTGCAAATGGTAAGAATGTAAGTTTTCAAATACAAGCCTGATTACCTGCCAAGATAACAGATGTATCATTCTACCAAGGTAATCCTCCATAACCTCAATTTTTGTTCCTTGAAAGTGCTGAGGCACTTATTCACTGACAATAAATGGTCTGTTTCTAGTTTAGTAAATTAAAAATTAGTCAGGGTTCTAGCTACCTCAGTGGCTAAAGAGGTCATTGCTGAAACAGCTTATATGCTCTCATCTGTTAAAATTTTCTGCCATTTAACCATTTCTGATATATGTTTTTGGTTGTCTTATTATTCTCTCATGGTGTAACCATAAAGTTAACTCAGAATGAATAATATCACAGAATCACAGAATGTTAGAGGTTGGAAGGGAACTCCAGAGATCATCGAGTCCAACCCCCCTGCCAGAGCAGGACCATCTAGTCTAGGGCAGGTCACACAGGAACTCATCCAGATGGGTCTTAAGAGTCTCCAAGGAAGGAGACTCCACAACCTCCCTCGGGAGCCTGTTCCACTGCTCTGTGACCCTTACGGTAAAGAAGTTCTTCCTTATGTTGAGGTGGAACTTCTTGTGCTCCAGCTTGTGACCATTACCCCGTGTCCTATCGCAGGCCATAGGTGAGAAGAGGTTGCCCCTTTCTTCCTGACACCCAGCCCTCATATATTTATAGACATTAATTAGATCCCCCCTAAGTCTTCTCTTCTCCAGACTAAAAAGCCCCAGGTCTCTCAGCCTCAGGGAATTATAGAAAGACATTAAAACTGCTAAAGACTTTTGTCTGAAGGGCTAATAAGCTTGGACAGAAATCTTAAATCCCAGGGAGCGTCAATGTGACCTTGAATGCATCATTATCTTTACTGTACCTACTTTTTCTTCTGTAAACAAATAATTATCAAGTAATTCTGGTGTCTTTCAAGAGTGCCTCAATATTTATTCACTGTGTCATTGAATATTTAGGTGAAAAGTACTGTATGCAGAACAGCATATTACCACTTACAGCATGTATAAAATTAAAAATATTGCTAGTCTTGTTCAAGAAATTGACAGCTGATTTAAGGGAAATATTGCTCAATTGAAAGCCTTGACAAAACCTGAACATGTTTTTGGAGAAGTAGGGGAGAAGAGAAGAAAGAGACCTATGGCAGCACATAACATCACTGTTCTGAAGAAAGAGAAAAATTGTAGTTAGCTTAGGCAAATAGCTGTCTTTTGCTGTTATGTCCCACTGATCAATCAGCACTGGCCACAAAAAAAAAGAAATGATACAAACAGGCTATATAAGGTCACATCTGTGTCCCTAAGTTACATGTCTTCAATAAGCCACTTTTGAAGAATACTGCTGGAACTCAGCCTGGCTGTTAATGCTTCTCTGATAAACCTTGTTGTGACTGTTTGATATTAATTTAGGTACAACTGAGTACTATTGAAGATCACACCAAACCTCAGAAGCCTTTCACTGAATTAAAGGTCACAAAACACTCTATAACATGGCTCTAGTACAGCTAAGCTGAAGTAAATAGCTGAAGAAATTAAAAGCAGAAAAGTTAAATGGAAAAATATCTTAAACTGACATATATGAGCATTTATGCTAATTAAGAGCAGTTTTCCAGTGTTTTCTCAATTCTTTCCAGCTGCCATATGTCAAAAAAGTCACTGACTATATGAAGTGTTGGGGTTTAAACCCTCAGCCCTGAATGAGAGTTGGCATATGGATGATGTCCCTAAGCAGGGAAGAAAGACCCTCCTGATTGCTTTTCACCCAGGGTCTGGCCAGCCTTGGGTGGGAACTGGTTAGGAGATCACCACCAGGAGTGCCCACCTTCCACATTAACTTGGAGGTGGGGCAAGAAGCCACCTCTGTAAGAGCTGACTCTGGTTGCAGTGGGGTTGGAAGGTCTTTTCATGCAGTGTGTGTGCTGTATTGGGATTTTGATTGTTGGGAAGGTTTCGTGACTATGTATAGCAATTTGAGTTCCCAGGGTGGTGGAGAGGAAGAGGAGTTTTTCTTTGGGAAAATTCTACGTAACTGGACTCTTTGTTTGGCTGGTTCTATCTCTCATGGCATGGTTCCTTGGCCAGCTTTCTCCTTTCTGCACATTCTTCATAAGCAAACTCTGTTGGTTTGCCTGTTGATGATACTATCTTTCTATGTCAGGAAAGCTGTCAGCAGAAGACTATACCAAAACATTCAGTATTGGAAATTCATGATATAGGTCCAGTTGGGAAAATGACAAAATTACTTGCCTCTGTAATCTAGAAAGGTAAAAGGTCTAAAGTATGGAAAGTCAGGACGGGTTGAAAGACTGAAGAAAAGTAAGCTATAGGTAAAGTATGAAGACATGGATGTGTGGGAATAGAGAAAGTATCACAGAAACAGATAAGCTAGGAGAATAGTGACTGTG
>NW_008581146.1:3222-15001 GCF_000691845.1 Merops nubicus | reverse complement strand
AAAGAGTTGATGATATGAAGATGTAGTAGAAAGTTCTTTAACCAAATTATCTGGTATTCTGAAAATGGCTTAGACTATTTTTGCTCTTCTTTTGAAAATATCAAGGTGAGAAAATTTGAGAGGCAGATGTCTACGCAGTTTCCATTCAAATTAAGTTATATCTTCAGTATTTACCTTGCAAGGTTCTCCTGCTTTAAATATTTACTGCAATTGATCTGTTCAGAAGACATTAAGCTAATACATCTTATTTAGCAAGTGATATGCCTTTTGAAAGTGTGAAAACTGAATACAGCAAAATACTAAGTAAAGAGTGATGTAATGCAATTTTTCTACTGTTCCAAGAAAATTAATTTGAAATCGTAATTTCAAAAAATATTTTCAAGGAGTTAAATCTTAAGATCTGTCTTTTTATTTTTTTTTTTAATTAAGCTTAAATGAAAATAAATTGAGCTGATTTAGGTTGAGAGTAAGAGGCAATCAGCTAGAGGTTTATAATTTTAAAAAATTCATTCATAATAACACTTGGAATGTTGAGTAGACACAGATTTACTGGACATGTATGGGAAGGTAAAGGGACCCTAATTAGTATGGACAGGTGCATATTCTGTGTCACAAACCACCTACATGATAATGTGTTGGTTTTATTCAGCAAAACTGACTTGTACTGCTGTGAGAATGTTTAAACTGTAATCTATTTGGAAAGTTGGCAAGAAAAAAAAACTTGTACTTTTTGTGCCCTGTTCAGAACATGCCAAAGGCCACCACTGTTTTGCTTATTTCAAAACAGCCAAAGAACACCAGGGAATTTCTTTCTATTAGCTACCAAAAAAAACCTTTAGTCACTAAAGATCTAACCTGCTGATTAAAGAACACAGATTTGCACAAGATATTGCTAATTCTCATAAGCTTGCCAATACCCCCCAAAAATTACTGGCTTCAGTGTGGTCTGACAGATTAAATTTGATTTAAATTAAATTTAATTTAAGCAGCTGATTTTTTGATTAATCATTGCATACAAATTGCTGTCTGTCTTTGTACTGTGTAACATAATGGGTGGACAGTTTTTCATCATTTTTCATTCAAATCATAGACTGAGATGTCTGGGTTCATTAGATATGGGAAAATATACTTCCAGATTTTTATTGAAATTCCCTTCCTATTTCTTTTAGTTGTTATTGCCACTTTTGTAAAACTGAAGTGTTAGTAATGCATTTAAACAAACTAAAACTTCTCAAAAGTCAACATTATGAAACCAGCAGGAACTGTGTAGTAGTAAGTTGACACTAATTTAGTGGGTGTTGGAAAGCATAGAGTGGGAGTTAATTTCAGTAAGGATAATTTGTTTGAAATAAATCATTGGCAGGTTGTCTAGTTCACCCTCAGATGTCTTGCAGTTACTCAAGTTACTCATTACTAGATTTTACTTGTTTGCCGCAGGAAGCTCAGACTGATTGCATGCCTTGTGGAACATGATTACTGCTCCATAGCCACAGATGACTGTACCATTTGTTATACAAATCTTTCCTGTTCCAGCATTGTTTTACTTCTTTCCTGCTAAAAGTTAGGAATATATGGATCTGTATTTCCATCCTATCAAATTACACAGAAACACATAAAAAGGCATAGCAAAGGTTTGTGCATTCAGTCTTATCAATCTGTAAGAAAGATGGATATACTTGTCTTTTTGGTTTATGTGAATTTCTAGAACAATGCAGATCTTAACCCAAACTTCCTGAGGAAAATGGATATATCTGCATTGACATCAAAGAACTAAAAAAATTACCTGGGTGAGTAAGGATTTTTTTCATTCTATAAGAAAAATCCGTTTGCTAATCTCAAACCTGTATTTTTTTATTAGAACTCAATATTTCTGTTCTGTTCATTAGGACTAAAGATTTCCACACTTATTCAGGTTAAATATGGTCTCATTGAATTCCAGTATTTTTTTTCTGTAAAGTAAGTATTATGCAATTTATTCTAAAAAGAAACCTATGATAATAAACAAATCCACATAGCTTATATGACTGCCATTTAGTTCTTATACAGTTAGTCTAGACCAGCTATGTAAAAATATCTCAGATTTGCCTAAAAGACACACCGACAGTATTAGGCATTTTTCTGCAACTTTCAGTAGCTCTGAAAAGAAATAAAAATAAAAAAGTACATTTAATACCAAAGATTATTTCTGAATTTGTCAGTTACCTTTTTGTTCTGTTAAGGACAAGCTATCTTATGACAGCTCTTAATTAGGTTTATAATTTTTTTTTTTCCTACAGTCATTTAATTTTGTTAACAATTAATTCTTTTTTATACAAATTGCCACATATTATCTCAAAGGGTGATGAATTTTTTTTACTATTGTGGCTTTAAAATAGTGGTTATTATTTTTTTTTTTTTTTGCTTTCCTCCTGAGGCGAAATTTACTAGTAGAGTCATAGTAGCACGCACACAAGTAGGTACTTGTTTAGGCCATTAAATAGTGAAAACACCACTGAGAATTATTCTATTGTAATGTGAAGTAAACAGTATAATTTTAAAAAGTGAACAACAGGAAGCGATATCATAAGACAGTGAAGGGTAGAGGGTACTTTCAGATTGTGCTGTTTGGTCTTTTCCTAAGTGGATCCTTTGCAGATAAACACTGAAACTACCATTTTTTTCTGGAAAGAAATGAAGAGAGAAAATAGTAGCCACAAATAATTTGGTGAATGTCTCTATAAGGGATCAAGTAGGTGCTAATTATATACAATTCTTTCTGCATCTAGGACTAGAAATTCTGATTATCTTCTGACATAAAACTAGTTATAATTGATATGAAAACTTAGATTCTCTTTTCCTTAAAGATCTTTATTTCAGAAATCTACTTTGATATTGTTATAAACAGACAGAATATAAAAAAGTATCAAGGGTTTCTATGATATTTTTATGATTTTACTTCCCTTGCTAGTCAAGGTAGCTCACTAGCTAGATAAGTTTTTAATTTTGAGAAGAGGAATGTCTATATCAAATCCCAGGTAGATAGTATCACACTCAAAACCTACCCCAGGCAGAGAGGAAACACTATAAACACAGAATTTATAGCTAGTGCATGTGATGTTTTTAGTTAGTGCACATGATGCACATACTGCAGTCTGAATGAATGAATAAACACTTTAATAACACAATTCCAACTTGTATGAAAATTAATCCCTCCCTGCTTTTCCATCTCTGTGGTTATGTCTCTTCTTCTCAGAGGGGGCTGGCAGGAGTTAAAGTAGGAGTAGTCAAGAGGAGGTCCAGCTAACAGAATTCAACAGCAGTAAAGGTGATGAATGACAAATAACCTCCATCTGAGCTTTGTTAGCTGCCTCCAAGGCTGAGATGTCAAAAAGCAGTTTAATTAGGAGAGTTTCAGGAAAGGTCTTACAAGATTCTGTGAAAAAAATCTTTTCACACCAGCTAGATTTACTGATTCAGAAGTCTTGTCAACAGGAAACTTGCTCAAAGACCTATTTGAGGCCTATGTGACAATCCTGTGCATCTGATTTAATTTAACACATTGTTTGAACAAGAAATGTCCTTTAGAAAAGGGAATAAAATATTAAAAAGAGCTAAACTGTAAAATTAGCTGATAAATTGTCTTAGAAAGCTATCTATCCAGACAGCAAAGACCTAGACCAGTTTCCCCCATACCAACGTCCAGTAACATCTGAAGCATCTAAGACATCCAGGTGGAACTAGGGCTTTTAAAAGTCACTTGATTCTAAATTGAAAAGAAATATTTGCTTCCTAAGGTACAGTTTCCCATTATCAGGAAATATATCTGGAATTTTTTGACAATGTTGATTAAACCTTCTCTGATATGTGTATGACTTGTCTTTTCTACAATAAACATGAAGAAAAAGTATCCTATTATGACATCTCTTTGCCTTTAATGCTTTACAAATCCAAGATAAAACACCAGGTAGATTTGACAAGATACAGGGAGTTACTTCTAACATTGATGGTACTTATCTTCTCTTGCTGCACATCCATTGGTACTACTCTAGGACCTATTTGTTTATACACACACATTTCAGTCTGTATTTCAGGTATGTTAACTTGCCTATTGTCTATTAAGCTAAACTTTGCCACCCCTGCCTTCTTGAAAATAGTCTTATCCCATCATATCCTTGAAAAATGTTTCTTGTGATTCTCGTTTGATGACAGTAAAATTACTGGAAGATTGAAAAAGTCTCATTTAACCTGAAGAGATTGCTGAAAATATTTTGCTAGAAAAGCGTTGTAAAACTTTACACTGTATGTGTACCTTATCTGTGCCTATTTAGTGTTAATATCAGTTAAGAACAAAAAGAATACAGAAAGAAGCTAGAGATTCCAGTTCAAGGATGCAGCATGGAATTCCAGATCTGGGTCCTAAGTTCTTGGAAACAGTGTTAAACTTACTGATTCCATGGCGACACTCAAAAAATTAAGTGGTTTATTAGCAGTACTGATTTGGAACTGCACCTCCTGATGTGCATTTCAGAAACAGTGTTTCTGTAGGTCATATTTGAAATAACATAAGTACTCTCTTCCTTGTAAGCTGCCAAAATTATGGTCTTCAAAAGCTTAAGTGTTCTCATACATAAATTTTCTTTCCCTGTCTTTTGTTAACCTGAGACAGTACAAATTTTAAGAGTTTTTAAAATTGATAGTAAACTATTTGATAGATAACTGCTAATCAGGCTATAAAAATAGCACCTGACCAGCAGAAAGTAGTACCTAGGTAATATTCCAGCAGAGTGTTTATGTGTAAGTGAATAAGACCGGCCTGATAGCTTCAACTTTTGCCATAGAGGACCATGACTATCAGCAGAGAAAAATTAGTCATTACACCTAACATCTTACTGAAGTTAATGGTACTGTTTGTGTCTGTCAGGACTCAATTACACAGTATCAAAACCTTCCACTAACACTTCCAGTAGGACCAACACTACAGGATACATATACTCCAAGATCATTAGTACTGTTGCTTTCACCCAACATTCTTTTTACTGTATTGTTATCTGTTCCATTGCTTCTGAAGAGCAAGAAGAAACTTCCTGACTTCTCTTCCCTTCTGTATGTTTTACTATCAGGACACTTTGTATTTCAACTTTTTGTCTCTTCTGTCCATATAAACCAAATATTTTGTTTTAGCTGGGTTGCCCATCAAATACTTCAGAATTGGGATGGGTGGTGGGTGGGGTGATTTGCCCCAATTTCCTTTTTTTTTTTTTTTTTTTTTTTTTCCCTCTGCCAATCTACGCTCAATTTTGCTAGTGAACCAGAGGCTTTTGAACTTTGAAACACAACTGGATCAACTCAACAGAATGTATCCAGTTTTCCACTGGATTTTAAGGTATGTGTGTTTTGCCAGGTGTTTAGGTGCATCCATGCAACCATGTATATGTGGAAGAAAAAGAGAACATTAGCGAACATGCAAGGAAAAGCAATTCTGATATGCTCAAGATGTATGTCTAATTGCGTACTACTGAAAGGGAACAAGTATTTTTCTTTGTCCAATAAATGAAAGCAATTAAGCACTGAAAAAGAGTAACAATGATCTTGAAAAATTAAGACTTAAATGGCACTAGTACTCCAGCATGGCTCCCATCTAGCTGTCATCAGAATATGTGCTCAGTTACCCCATGAGAATGGCATTTCTCTATTATTTTTGTTTAAAGTTAGCTTGCAGGGAACAATAATAATGAAAAGCTACCTGAAGAAAGACATCTATGCTTGGAAGGCCTTTTATAATTGCTGGAAAAGTTAGGGATATACCTTGGTTTGGCTGGGAATAATAGACTTCTTTCAATTACACTTTTGAGCTACAGTGAACTGGGTGATAGTATTGTCAACTTTGTGGATTCTTCTTGACCTCTCTTCTGGATTATATTTGTAGCAAAGAAGTCTTTTGCAGCACTGGGAAGGGGACCTTTGCTAAAATTATCACAGGCTTCTATAAAAATGCATATTCATGAGTGGAAGGCCGAGATAAAATTAAACAGGATCATTGACACAGTATGTAGCCTGTCTGTTTGGAACTGGTAACCTTATGTCCTTATTTCTTTCTACAACATACCAAAAAGTCTCCTACATATAGAGTTAACAGCAAGTATTACATTTTTTTTTAGGAAAAAAGTTTCAGTGGAGGTTTCAATGACTAATGAAGATTTATAAAATTGGGAAACCTAATTAAGAAAAAATCCTAAAACTTGAAAAACTTTTGCTCTGACAGAAATGTCTGGTGATAAAATGTTCAGCTACCATGGTAAGCTATATTTTATGTTTACATTTCAGAAGAACACAGCAAAGAATTAAAATAAGGGTGAATCACAATATCTACTAAGGAAGTAATGCCTAAAATTAGATATTAGATCAAACTTTCTTTATTGTGATTTTAGCAGCTATAGTCTCAATACATTTAATAACATTTCTGCATGTTTTTTTAACATGCTTTTAATTAAACAAAAGTGTATTATAATTATATCTGAAGATAGCTGACTAGGAAAAAAGCAAGCAAGCTGTCCCAGCAAAGAAGTGATTATAGTAATTTGAAAGCAGAAAGGCTTACATATACTTTCAGAGCTCACTCCTTGTGCCTCATCAGCTTGGGGCTGCAGCTTTTTATTTTTCTTATGTCACTGGCTTGGCCAGCAAGAATGCTTGCTAGCCTCATAATATCAAAACTACTACTGAAAACAGTGAAAATTTTCCTAGAAGAATGGCAACAAAAATTTGGTTCCAACACCCGAAGAATTTTTTCTTTGTTCTCTTTCTTCCTTCAGGGTCATTTATCCCTCTCAATTTTGAGATTAATATCTTGTTGATATGTAAAATAGTCCTGATTTAGCCTGTTTCAAGATTATTTTTGTCTACTGAAAGTATGGTTGCAGTCTTAATAACTTTCAAGGAATTACTCTTTACATAGTCTTACTGTTTCTTTACAGCTGCTCCTGTATCAGTGTACATTGAAGGCAATGTTATGATGCATATATCTCAGTATCTTCAGGTAATTTAACCTCTATATAATTGTATCACTTTTTTTTTTTTTTTTTTTCTCATATTTCTTCCTCTAATATTAAATAAAAAACTTTCACAGACTCAGTTAAAGCCAATTAATTCGTAACAAGATGTTTGGAAAATCACTTTTGGAGAATACTGATATTACTAAACTTCCAAGGCAGTAAGCTGTTGGAAATTTGTCTGTTAATAGGATCATGCTGTCATTTCATTTATTCTGGCTTCAATAATATTGATTTCTCCTTTAGGAGATTTGTGTCTTCATTTTCTTTATCATATAATCTATATTTACACTATAGTTCTTTTGGTTTGGTAAGAGGCCTATTCTTATGTATTTTCAAGTCTAGTATCTGTAAGTGATTGAAATAGCTGTAATTGTTTAGGTCAGTGTCTGTAAGTGATTGAAATAGCTGTAATTGTTTAGGTCAGTTCAGAAACGCCACGTGCATGTATAAGAATTAAATTAAGAATGTTAATGTATCAAGAAGATATGTATTTAATTGCCATGTTTAGTAATATCTAATTTTATTGTTAACAAGGCTTTTGACACGGTCTCCTGTAACATCCTCACAGGGATGCTCCATGAATTGTGGGTTTGATGAGTAGACTCATCATGACTCATGGTGAGGTGGAGTGAGACTGGGAAGAAAGTTTGCCAATGATGATGTTGTAATAAGCTAAGCCCGCCCTAGATAGGGGCTGGCGTTCAGAAGATCTGGCGATGTAATGGAAAGCTTAGGCCGCCCACGATGGGCATTGTGGTCAGGGCTTATCGTATATAAGCAATTGCAAAGACGCAATAGATGCCATTTGCTGCATCCTCCACATTGGAGTCCATGTCTCAATGGCTCTCAACGGCAGAGGTTGAGTAGCTGTGATCCAGGGTCTGAGTGTTGGCGACAACAAGTGGTGACCCTGATGAGATCGACGAGCGGGCCATGAGCAGGACTCGTGGGCGGGCGCCATGGGGCGCGGGTCTGGCCAGATGATGTCGGAAACGGAGCATGTGGGTATGGTACTGAAAACCTTAAGTAAGGAAGTGGGCCTGAAGCTGAAATCAGGCCCTGCGGGGGCATGCATCCAATGGATGATCGCCCGGGGGCTGATTATCACCCCACCTGAGAGTTTTAATAGGCGCCTGTGGCTGTGGATAAAGGCGGAGCTCACGGAGCAAGTCTTGGGGGGAAAGCCGCAACATTGTGAACCCTTTGGTACAATGCTGCGGGCAATGTCTTTGGGACAGCAAGTGAACCACACGTGGTGGGTGGCGCAGCAGTATGTGGGAGGAGAGGAGAAGGAACCGGGGAGTGGGAAAACCTCTACCAAAGAGGAAGATAAAGGGGCCCCCTTAGCACCGACTGCAACACAGATTGGCCCTTCACTGTATGGTTCAGATGCAGAGGGTGGTAGTGATGAGAGTGACTGGGGAGAGGGCATGAAGTGCTTTCCTGTGGGTCCAAAAAATCCTTTCCAACCCTCTTCTGCGACAGTCGAGGAGCTGGAACAGCAACTAGAGTTAGACAAACTGGAGGCAGCAGCACAGGCGCATCGGGTTCAGATAGAAAAGGACAGGCAACTAGCTGCAGCCCTGGGTGATGAGGCAACGCAGGTGAAAGAGCTACAGCTTTTGCAAGAAAAAGGAACTTGGTTGCGAGCAGAGAAAGAGAAGGCGTGAGAACGGGAACTCAGGGAGTTAGAAAAGAAAGGGGCTAGATTGAGAGAGGCAGCTCATAAAGGGTCGTCTAATGTGGACCCCCAAGCAAGTCAAGTACAGCAGGGCTTAGAATATGACCCAGACTGGTTGCCGACCCTGGTAGACAAGGAATACCAATGCGAGCGCAAAGATGGTGAGAGCTGCTCCCCCCATATGCCAGTGATAATACAGGGGGGAGTAGCGACGAAGGGGGGGATGAGAGCCCTTCACCAATGAATAGGCCAGAATGCATTGATGCCCATAAAAGGGAGCTTCAGCAGGGTGGACAGCTCTCCACCCCCTTAGCTCAGCTCTCTGGCCCCTTAACGCCTATTGCAGAAAAAGAGGAAGTGGGCTGAGATGTCGGGTGGCTGTTTTGCCAATGACCAGGCCCAACAAAAATGATACCACCAGCAGGAAGATGAACCAATGCACAGACTGTATTGTATGCAAGAAGGACATTTCATGAATGATCTCTGGGGGTACAAACAGATCAATCAGCTGGTACATAATTGACGCTACCCCCAACAATCTTACAAAGGACGTAACTCGGCCCACAACAGGTGGTACAAACAGAGACCCAAGGTTGCCCACAGCTGGCATGGGAAACAGCCAGACCAGCAAGCTGAACACATAAGAGAAAGGTGACCACATAGTGACTCTCACCTGATCGTCCCGTGTTCGCAAAGGTCTTAAGCAGCCTGGGGCCCAGCTCCAGGGAGAGTCAGGAGGTCTTCCCTGAACCAGGAAACTGTGTGGAGTGCACTCCACAGACAGACACTCCTGACTCCCTGCAAGTGGTCACAGCTTTCATCCCCAAGCAGACACCTGACCTTTGATAACTCAATGCAGGACCCCTGCGGCTCATTTCCCTTATGGCTCTCCCTGCAGGGCCGGCCGCACCCTGGGGGGAAGCTATAAGGCAAACTCACCACCTCTTTATGAAGGGCTGTGGGAATCACCCATATGTCAACCTTAATTCGGGGATTTGGGGTTCGGACCCCAGCATTTCAGTGGCGCTCCTCAAGAGTCGGTTGCAGGCGGAGCAGCTAGAGCAGCTAGCTCCGGAAATGGTGCACGGCACAAAGCGCCTGATAACGGAAGCGCTGCAACACACTGGGGAGAGGTACAGCAGCTAAAAAGGGAACCTACAGCTGAAGCTGCCGCTGAGCTGGAAACCCTTCTAAGCCCTTTATTAGATAGCATATGTAAAACAGTGGCAGAACAAACAACTCTGCTGATGGATAAAAACTTGACTCAGACAGCTTATCAGTCCGCAAAACTGACAAATTGGCGCTTGATAGCAGAAAAATGCGCCCTGGATGGGGTGAAGCTACAACCACAAGCCCTTGGTGCGTTTCCTGTTTTTGCAGCGGGAGGAGGTAGACATGAATGGCAGGCACTGGACCCCTGACAGGTGTCAGCTTTGTATAAGGCAGTTCAGGAAAAGGGATTATCACACCCAGAAGCGCAGCTGTTAATCAATTTAGCATTTGCCACACCATGCACACCCAATGATTACAAACAGCTGTGCAAGGGCATATTATCTGGGCCCAAGTATACACTGTGGCATGAACACTGGGCGACAGGATGACGCCAAAAAATAGAGGAGGCACAGGTAACACCAAATCATGAGCTCAGGAACATTACACTTGATCAGGTCATGGGCACAGGAGCTTTTGCTACCCACCAACAACAGATGCAGATGCCTGGCTGAGTATTTAGGGCAACAATGGAGCTGGCCAAATCACCACTCTTACATAGGGACAGATAGGAAACCGTGGAAGCCCCATGGATGCAAATCAAGCAAGGATTAGCCAAGCCATTTTTACAATTTGCGGACAGGCTTCAAAAGGCAATACAAACATCGAATCTCCCGTCAGCCACGCATGATGCTGTATTGATAGAGGCATTACGACAGCAGGCTAACCCTCAGATCAAATTAATTTTGCAAAATATCAGTTCATCAGCATCCCTTGCTAAGATTCTTAGGGATGTCAGCTTGTAGGAAATTAACTTGTTTATCCAGTTGTCATTACAGGTCATGACTGGGTGGATGTGGGTATTGGCTGCAACATCACTCACCGGAGCCGGTATTGGCGGCAACATCACTCACCGGAGCCGGGGGCTACGTACATCAACCCTTTGAATGGATCTTGGCTCAATGGGAAGATTCAAAGCCTTTGTCAAAGGAAGGATCAAGACGGTACAGCTAATGGTACTATGACAACAATACCCCTTGGCTTGATGGAATACCCCTCTGAAAAGGAAGACACTCTTAATAACCAACTTTAAAGAAATTACGCTGGTATGGCGAACTTAAACAAGTCTGTGCCTTTGAGTTTGTTATACTTTTTTAATCTCTTGTTATTATCCTGTCCTTGTTACGGCTTACTCATGATATAAATAAAATGTTAATCTTTTGTCATGGGGAGGGGGAGATGTTGTAATAAGCAAAGCCCACTCTAGATAGGGGCCGGCATCCAGAAGATCTGGCGATGTAACTGAAAGCTCAGACCACCCACAAGGGACGCTGTGGGTGTGGCTTATCATATATAAGCAATTGCAATGACGCAATAAATGCCATTTGCTGCATCCCCTGCATCCTCCACGCTGGAGTCCGTGTCTCAATGGCCCTCAATGGCAGAGGTTGAGGTAGCCGTGATCCAGGGTCCGAGTGTTGGCAACAACATGATACAAAATTGAGAAGGGTAGCTGACCCATCAGAAGGCTGTGCTGCCATCCAGCGTGACCTGGACAGGCTGGAAAGTTGGGTGGAGGGGAACTTCATTAAGTTCAAGAAGGGCAAGTGTAGAGTCAGGCACCTGGGGACGAATAAGGCCATGCACCAGTACAGGTTAGGGCTTGACCTGTTGGAAAACAGCTCCAGAGAGAAGGCCCGAGGAGTCTTGGTGGACTGTAAGGTAACCATGAACCATCAGTGTGCTCTTGCAGCAAAGAAGGCCAATGCTATCCCGGGATGCATTAAGAAACGTGTGACCAGAAGGTCGAATGAGGTTCTCCTCCCTCTCTACTCTGCGCCGGTGAGACCACATCTGC